>NC_133345.1:25811466-25866466 GCF_030506205.2 Paramisgurnus dabryanus | reverse complement strand
CCAACTAACTGTTTTAAATGAAAGGTTTAAAATACTCTCAATTTTTAAAGTCTGTAGAACCTTCTTCCATTAACTTTTAAGGAACAGTTATTTGGATTTTTGTGGGTTCTTCGTGGAACCATACAGCCCGACAAAGTCAATTTTTGACCTCTATTTTTAATGTTTATATTTTTCAGATTAAATACAAAAATACAGTCACCCTCTCATTTAACAAGCAGCACTATTGTCATCTTTGATGAAAACACTTTACTGATATATATATAATTAGGTTAAATAATTTCAACTTGTTTATAAGTCATGTTAATTATAAACTAGTCAAAAATTTAAAAAAAAGTAGGTTAAATTGACTTGCATAACCAATTTGATTAGCACTGCAGCATTTTTACAGTGTGCCTCTAATCTATAGTAAACCGGCTAATACCGCCATCTAGTGGTTGTTACTCAGTGTTACACGACACTTCTGTGTTTGTAGCATTTCTGTTTGCGAGTGGGACAAGTTTACTCTACTTGATTTTTTTTTCACATTATGCACTCGCACTTTTAGCACTGATAACCCTTTTTTCATTTACTCTGTCATTCTGAAACTCTCTGAAAGTTTATCAAGAAAATTACGTGTCGTTATTATTACTCACCTTAAGCCCGTATGCTTTATCGTTTAAAGCAACAAAAAAAATCGCAAATAAAATAAAACAATGGGTTAGAACAACATAAGTAGATAATGACAATTATTTTTTCGGTGAACTATTGTTTACAGATTGCGCTTAGCATCGGACTTTTAATTTGAAAATATCAGACAGGAAGTTTATTCTGCTCGCACAGGAAGTTGAATTATCAGCTGATCGTGGTGTTTTGGATGGAAGTTGCATTTGGTACGGAGGGGGGTCTTTCTTTATCATCTTAAGCGAATCTTTAACGTCAGAGACAGCCGTAAATAAAACCGCATGTAACGGAAAGTTATCCCCGACAACCGAAACGAACGAACCCGGAGAAATCCGCGCTATTATGAACATATGAAGATCATAATTTGAGATTTACTTGCCTGCTGTTGAATCATCGGAAAGAAAGAAAACAACGTCAGGCGAGGCTCGTGCGAGTCGGTGATAGTCTGATATGTATGTGTTGTCTCATCTCGAACGGTCCACCGGCATTCTCCCCTCGACTTGGGCATAAATAGCTTAAGATGCATGTAATGTAACTGTCCGGACAATACATATTATTCGTTTGTTTCAATAAACGGTAGCGTGTGTTTTATGAGATTAAGGAGTAAGTTAAAGATCAGGTCAAAGTGTTGTGTTTTTTATTTTTGAACACACTGCAGTCGAAAAATAGTTTCTTGGCTAGACGCCTGCATATGGATTGCAAGAGAATTAACTGTAATTAATTCTTGCTCGTGCTAGACCAGCTACCCGTAACCACATTGCTGTGACTGACATACAGTTTACTTGTAATTTATTTAAGCTTTCTCATTTATTTAAGCTTCACTTTTATAAGTGTCTGGTGATCATTTTATATTGTTATTTATAAGCATGGTGACAGTGAAATGCACCGATAGCTGGATTGCAACACTTGTGTTTTGACATTACTTACGTCACGGTGTCGCGTGTCACTCATACCGTTTAAACCATACGGGGCTTTTGAGTGTGTGAGCTTTTAAAGCAGTCTACTTTAGTTAACTCTGGACTAAACAGGGACACATTTGTTGCGTTAACGGTGGATTGTACAAGATTCTTCGAGAGGAAAGATTCAGATCTGGCACGGTCAGAGATCCTCGTTGATATCCCCAATTTCTCCCCGCCAATGCTGGATCTGGAGGTCGTTCCTGAAAGATCTTTAGGAAACGAACAATGGGAATTCGCATTAGGTAAGTGTGTTGACATGATTTGGGGTTGATGAAACCAATGAATGTGGGGCAAAGGGTAAAATAGCTCACGTCAGTCTCCTTGTTGTGAGCCTATTTAAAATTGACATCATATTTAGTTGCCAATTTGTTTGAGGTGTGTGGTGTTTGCTTTATATTGTAGCTGTATTATTTGAAGTAAGCGTAGGCTATTCAAAAACAAACAGGTGTTTTTTTATAGCTCAAATGTTTATACTTTATTACTTGGAAAATGTGTTACACCAGTTGAAACACAACCCCATCTGTTCCCCATTCATCATTAGGTTATAAACAGCTATATTAAAAAATAAAACACAAATAATGCACCTCTTTCGTAAACACTTGAACATGCTGAATACTTACTCTATATTAAAACAAACAAATAAACCCCTTTCATCTATAGCAATTGTTGAAAATTCAAATTTGTGACACTTCTCATTATCGCCTCCTTATGATAAATCGCTTCATTATTTTCCTCATGTTTTGGTTACAAGCTTCTCCTAAATGCCTAAATGTAGGTTAATGTATCTGGAATACAGTAATAACTAGCTATTTTTCCTCCAGGGATGCCATTGGCCCAGGCCATTTCTATATTACAGAAACACTGCCGCATCATCAAAAATGTCCAGGTGCTCTACAGCGAACAAGTAAGATCTGTCAATAATGTCGCCTATATCTTTTATTCCAGATACTAACCATTGAATAATTGGCATATAAAATGACCAGTTGTTTTATGTGCCGGTTAAATGTGTTTATTTCAAACATGCTTTATTTCACCAAACAGATGCCACTTAGCCATGACCTCATTCTCAGTTTGACTCAGGATGGAATTAAGCTGCTGTTTGATGCCTGCAATCAGAGACTGAAGGTGAGAGATGACACTCGTGTGTGCACTGACTATCTGTTGATTCTCGTGGGTGTTTTGTTACACTTCTTACATTACAATCCCAACGTTTCTCCATTGAGTCAATGCTGTTTTTGCAGGTAATTGAAGTGTACGATTTGAGCAAAGTAAAGCTGAAATACTGGTAAGTGATTGTTTGCTTTTTCTACAATATGTGATCCTGTCTATGCAAACCTAGCTAAAGTATTTTTTGTGATTTACTGTTTTCTACATAAAACCATAATGTAAAGAAAATTTTGTAAAAATATAACTCTGATATCTTTAATATTGACCAATTTAATTGAAATTAAGATTTGCCGGTTCAAGTCTCATGGCCGGGAGGTTGCGACTGAGGCTCCCTTGGGCAAGGCACCTGTCCCCTATTGCCTACTGGGCACTTTAGGGATAGCTGCCCAGTGTTTTGGGTGTGTGTGTTTCACAGACAGGGTCACATATATTATATAATTTGATATGCATTCATGCTTTACATTTAATCAGCATGTTCATCAGTTTAGAGAACTTAACCCATGCCATGGCTATGGATCTTATTTGTTCACACTGCAAAAAGTGGCTTTCTTACTTAATATTTTTGTCTAGTTTTCAGTAGTAATATCTAAAAATTCTTAAATGAAGATGCGTTGTCTTGATGAGCAAAATGATCTAAAAAAAGTCTAGTTTTAAGATAAATAATATACTATTTAAGTCAATCTGTGCTTAAAACAAGATATCTGCAAAATATCTGACAATGGGGTGAGAAAAAAATTCTTGAAATAAGTTAACTTTTTCTTAAACATTTAATTCAAGAATAGTTTTTTCACCCCATTATGGTTATGATTTTGGGGGTGATGACACCAATGAATGTGGGGCAAAGGGTGAAATAGCTCACTTCAGTCTCCTTGTTGTGAGCCTATTTAGAGTAGACGTCACAGTTACGTCACCTCAAGCTGCGCGCGCAATGCGGTTGCAGAAAAACAGTGGAAATGAATTAGACACGAGTGAAAAGAGCAAGATAACTCACTAGAAAATGTCCTGTTGTGCTGTTAAGTGTCAGAATAAGAATGCCAAAAAAGATGGCTTTCATTTTTATAGAATACCATCGTCGAAGACATCATTTGAAGATAAACGTAGGTGTTTATGATTACAATAAGCCCTTAAACGGACAGAATGGAGCGAGGAAATCATCTGGAAATCTTTTTATAATTAGAATAGAAAATAAGTAGAGAGGATGTCCGGTGTTCTATCGAAGTCTGTTCCCTCCATGTGTTTCTTATAGCGTTTTTATCATGGTACAATTAAAATTTATTCAGAATAAATTTTTTTATACTGAAAAAGCAATAATATCACAATTTTTTTTATATTTCATATTTTTTTTTCGTTTTCTATTATTTCTTTTTATTTCCTTATATCTAAGCTTATGTCTTCTTCCTGTTTGTTCTAAAATTATTATGTTTACATACTTAATAAATATATAAATATAGCACACACACACATGATGTAAAGTGTTATTAATATATAAACATTTAAATGTATGTTTAAACATAATACTTTTATAATAGTTTTAGAACAAACACGTAAGATAAATATAAGGAAGAAATAATAGAAAACAGGAAAATTATGACATATTTAATAAACGCTATTATATATAATACATGATAGTATTGCTTTTATATGTACTTTAGCGATTCAGACTGTAAAAATAATTGATTTAGCAAAAAAGAACAATACATATACATTACATACATGCATATCAGTAGCCAAGCCATTTAAACTTTTTATTTATCTAAAAAATAAACGCAACGTGATTAAAACGCTATAAGAAACATTGCACTAAAGGGAAACATAGGGGAATCAGACTTCGACAGAACACCGGATCCATAAAAATCACGGTTTAATGCTAAAACACTTCACAACCCTACTGCAGAGCAGTCACTTTCTGCAACCAGTTTGGCTCCGCCCACAAAAAAACGTCATCTCTGTTTGCAAACACGAAATTGGTCTATTCACAGCAAAAAATGATTTTCAAGAAAACAATCTTAGTATTTTTGTCTTGTTTTCAGTAAAAATATCTAAAGATTCTTGAATTAAGATGCTTTTTCTTGATGAGCAAAACGACCCAAGAAAATAAGTCTAGTTTTTAGACCAAAATATCAAATTTAAGTGATTTTGTGCATAAAACAAGCAAAAAAAATCTGCCAATGGGGTAAGCAAATTTTTCTTGAATTCAGTGTTTAAGAAAAATGTTCAAGACTTTTTGCTTACCCCACTGGCAGATTTTTTTATTTGTTTTATGCACAAAATTTGATTTTTGGTCTTAAAAACTAGTCTTATTTTCTTGGGTAGTTTTGCTTATCAAGAAAAAGCATCTTAATTTAAGAATTTTTTGATATTTTTACTGAAAACAAGACAAAAATACTAAGAATTTTTTTCTTAAAAAATGTTGTAGCTGTATTATTTAAAGTAAGCATAGGCTGTATTTAAAACAAACACAGGTGTTTTTATAGCTCAAATGTTTATACTTTATGACTTGGAATGTGTGTATGTTACACCAGTTGAAACACAACCCCATCTGTTTCTCTTGGCCCATTCATCATTAGGTTATAAACAGCCATATTAAAAATAAAAACACAAAAAAATGCATCTCTTCTGTAAACACTTGAGCATGCTGAATCCTCACTCTATACTAAAACAAAAAAATGTCTTTCTTACTAATTACTACTCTAAACTAGACTAAAATATTTTCTAAAAATTATTAAATTAAGATGCATTTTCTTGATGAGCAAAATTACCTAAGAAAATAAGTCGAGTTTTTAGACAAAAAATATACAATTTAAGTCAATTTGTGCTTAAAACAAGCAAAAAATATCTGCCAATGGGATGAGAAAAAAAATCTTGAAATAAGTGTACTTTTTTCTTAGACACTTAATTCAAGAAAAAAATCCTCAGACCGTTTCACTTAATTTGTATATTTTCTGTCTAATATCTAATTTTGCTCCTCAAGAAAATACATATTGATTGAAGATGTTTTTTTAGAAAATTTTTACTGATAACATGACAAAAATACTAAGTTAGAAAGTCATTTTTTGCAGTGCATCACTAATAACTATTGAAATTTCTTCTAATTTTTTTAAATGACCCTTTGCTCTGTACTTTACAGTGGAGTTCATTTTAACTCTCAGGCAATAGCACCTACCATTGAGCAGATTGATCAGTCTTTTGGCGCTACTCATCCAGGAGGTAAGTTGCCTTTTGGTGCGAGTTATAATTAAAAATGTCTTCCTGGCTTGTCTGTGTTTTCATTCGGAGCTTTGTGCTCTTACTGCATCCAGTCTACAATGCTGCCGAGCAGCTTTTCCACCTGAACTTCCGAGGGCTTTCCTTTTCCTTCCAGTTGGATTCCTGGAGTGAAGCCCCTAAGTATGAGGTATGTTTTCACTTATTCTCAAGCCCTTGCAAGAATGGCTATTCCATGGAATTGGAGCTTGTGTGATGTATCCATTAAATACACACAGTTTACATACATTATATTATACAAGTATGTCTCACATCTTTTGTCTGATTGCTTTGTAGCAAAACACAAATAAAGTTAAGGCATGAACACAAATGTTATTAATGTATGCCTGCTATCACCCATAGACTGATTTCGTAACGTTTAAGTATGTAAAACCCAACACTGATTTAACAGCTACGTTTGGAAATAAGCCTAGATTAAATCCCCAAATAAGATTAATTCTTTCACATCAGTTATTGTAATTGTGCAGACATTCATTCGATGAAAGGGACACCTGCACAAACACCTCATTCTACCCCCAGTTGTTTTGCTTTGACAGCCTAACTTTGCCCATGGCTTGGCCTCCCTGCAGATTCCTCATGGGGCTACTGTCAAACGGATGTATATTTACTCTGGCAACAACCTTCAAGAAACCAAGTAAGTGTTGCACATATGAGTGAATAGAAATTGTGGGTGTGTGAAAATGACCCATTACCACTAATGTATTTTTATAAATGCATGTACAGTTTGGTTGACTCACAAGCCGTGAACCGCAAAGTCATTTTCTTGTTTATGTCCATTTGTAATACGGCTGTTGCCTAATGGGACTATGAATCAGCATTAGTCCTTCATCTAATTTCTAAGACATTTGTTTCTTGATTGAGCTACATGTTATTTCCTCAAGCAGTGATCATTGCAAATCACATGTTCCTTCTCAGGGCCCCCATGATGCCTCTGGCCTGTTTCCTTGGTAACATTTATGCAGAGTGTGTGGAGGTTCTGAGGGATGGGGCTGGACCTCTGGGTCTCAAACTTCGTCTTCTCACTGCAGGTATTACAGGCAGCCTATAGTGGGCTTATGTGGTTAAGGATGTGTGTGTGTGTGTGTGTGTGTGTGTGTGTGTGTGTGTGTGTGTGTGTGTGTCTATATATATGTATATATATATATATAGAGGTGTGGTTCTTCCTTGGCGGGCCAAGGAGGGATGTTTACTTTTTGATAAACAGTTTTAGTACTGTGTTGTGTTGCAAAAGTAAAATCTAGGCCTTGAGAAGCACTGATATAGAGCATAGCAATAATAAGTAAATAAATATGCAGTTTTTTACAGTGTTTGTGTCTGGACTTTTGCAGGATGTGGTCTGGGAGTGATGGCGGATGCAAAACTGAGGACCTTTGAGAGAAATATCTACTTTGGAGATTCTTGTCAAGATGTTTTGGGTGCTCTTGGTTCCCCACATAAGGTCTTCTACAAGTCAGAGGACAAGGTGATGACCCTCCTTCATATACAATGCAACTTGCTTTATTCTCGAAAAAAAAATGCATCTCTAACTATGCATTCACACCAGACGCGGTAGAGGCGGCAAGCACGAGTGATTTACATATTAAAGCAACACTATGTAGTTTTTTTACCTTTAAATAATGTCTCTAAAATTATTTCAGTGATAGAACAACTTTTAACTGGACAAATTGTACTGTTGCTGCAACCTGAGCAGCCTCCTAGCTGCTACAAGCACACTCTGAAAGTGGCGGTGGAGGGTAGGAAACACAGCCCCGCCCCTCCCCCTGCCTGCAGAAGAGTGTCTGATACCAGGCGCTTTTCAACCACATGGGGGAGCTGTAAGGCGCGGCACAAGAGTTGCCGCGGGAAACCCGCGAGTTGAAAAATCTGAACTTTGGCGGAAAATCAGGAGCTTGCTCTAGTAGTGATGTGATTACAGGAAGCCAGCGGAGTCGCAGAAGCCCCTCCCATGACGCAAATGTCTGCATAAATGTATCGAATGACTAGAATTTCACGCACAAATGAAGCGAGTAAACTCAACTGTTCAAGCGTCCAACTAAGTGCGAATAGCGCGTTTTTGTCGCCTCTACGGTGTCTGGTGTGAATGCACAGTAATGTGGCATTCACACCAGACGCGGAAGAGGTGGCAAGCACGAGTGATTTACATGTTAAGGTGTGAAACCCGCAGAATTGAGTGTTATCTCTGGAAACACGCGAGTTGAAAATCTGAATTTTGGTGGATTTTTGGATTTGGCTCTAGTAGTCACATGATTACAGGGAGTGAGCGGAGTCGCAGAAGCCCCTCCCATGATGCAAATTTCTACATGAATGTCTTGAATGACTAGAATTTTACGTGCGAGTAAACTCAAAATGTTCAAGCGTCCAACTATGCGCGAATAGTAAATTTTTTCTCTACCGCCGCTGGTGTGAACGCGCAGTAAGATCTATTGTTTTTGTTTGCCCTAACAAGCATTTGTGTTTTTTATGCCTCAGATGAAGATCCATTCACCTTCCCCACACAAGCAAGTCCCGTCCAAATGTAATGACTACTTCTTTAACTATTATACTTTGGGGATGGTGAGTATTTGCTTTAAATTGCTCCATTACTTGTAAGTGACTTATAATTACTGTGAACATTGCTTTGTTAGTTTAAATTATATTGTATGACGTTTATGTATTGAACCACTTAACAAGTAGCATTTGTTTTCCTTCCTTCAGGATTTACTGTTTGACTCTACAACCCACCTGGTGAAAAAATTTGTCCTCCACACCAACTTCCCTGGCCATTATAACTTCAACATGTGAGTCTCATTTCTCTGCTATCAGCTCTTCTCTGCTGTTTTTTATGTATTGCAGCTGTGTAAATATTAAGCTGCTGCTGTGTCAGGAAGGTTATACTAAAGGGTGCTGCAGTCTGGACATATTGATTCATAAATTGAATTTCATTTCATTATGCTTGTAATGTTTAGATTTGTGTGCATCAGTATCATATTGCCACTGTATTTACACAACTCAACTCATATCTGCCTCTCTCCTGTCTCAGATACCATCGATGTGATTTTAAGATCCCACTTATCATTAAAAAAGGTCAGTGTTGTATATATCCTACTATAGTTTAATACTCTCTATCTTTTTTAATCCCCTTTCAGTGTTTTGAGCCCAGAAAATTGCTATAAAATTGCCTTTTGTGTGAATGGAAACGTCGTGTCTTGGAATCAATCTTGGGAACGCTCCCGTAATGGGGACCTAGTAACATTGCCGTAACATTTCCGACTTGCATCCTGTGTGAACAAAATGCCATAAGAGGGGTGCATCATAGTGGGGACACATGTATCATGGCAAAAATACAGTTATCGTTCAACTCTTTGACATGGAGGTTTAAAATGCAGGTCAGTGTTCACAACGAAAAATGTATGCCAACTGGAAAGAAGCAGAGATCAGGGAGCTCCTCACTATTCACGCTAAGGCTGAGATCGCAATGTACCAGTTAATGATCGAATCAGAAAAAATGCACATGGCATGTGGTTTCTTGAAAGAGAGAAGATACTTAAGACGTTGCAGAAAAAATACACCAAGTGCACAATTACAAATACATTACAAATCACATCACATGTCTTTACGGGATCTTTCCAGGATGTATGTAAACGCACAGATTCCCAAAAATCACTGGCAGTGTAAATGAACAAAGATTCTAAACCATCCCGGACAAATTTTCCATGTAGAAAGGGCTTTTGAGGTCACTTTTCTCTGCATTTGCATTACTAAACAGTAATAACGTTAATTGCCTGTCTTTTTTTTGTTTTTTATTTTTGTAATGTTTTAGATGCGGCAGATGCTCAAAGTGAGGACTGCATTCTGACCACCTACAGCAAAGTAAGTAGATGGACTGTTACGCATCATAATTATGCAAATGTAATTTAAAGATCACGCCCACATTTTGGGATTTTAGCTTATTCACAGTATCCCCTAGAGTTAGATAAGTCCATACATACCTTTCTCATCTCCGTGCGTGCTGTAACTCTGTCTGACGCAAATCACTCTGCCCAGTAGCAGTGGTTCGCCTTCTGAGAATATAGTTCCCGGTATGTATACTGTTAAAAGATGGCTGTGTCTCATATGACCTTGTTATTTGTACACGGTGTGACTTTACAAATCACAACACATAAATAGGAAAATGTTCGCGTTATTTTGTCACTTATTGGGAGCAGTTTGCTAGCTGGAGCCATTCACTTCCAGACTTTGTGCTAAGCTAAGCTAGCAGGGGCTGCGTCAGACAGAGTTACAGCACGCACGGAGATGAGAAATGTATGTATAGACTTATCAAACTCTGGGGGATACGTTGAATAAGCTAAATTCCCAAAATGTGAGCTTGTTCCTTTAAATGTTGCAGAGTACTAAAAACAGTTTATACTTTTCCTCAAAGTGGGATCAGATTCAGGAGTTACTAGGACACCCTATGGAAAAACCAGTTGTGCTACACAGGTGAGAGCCACGTTACGAGTTTTTATGCCAACCTTGCAGGCTTGCCTTAAAGGGATAGTTCGGCCAAAAATGATATTAAACCCATGATTTACTCACACCCAAGCTGTCCGAGTTGCATATGTCCATCGTTTTTCAGGCAAACACATTTTGGGATATTTTAGAAAATGTTTTAGATCTTTCAGTTGATTAAATGTAATGTTACGGGGTCCACCCATAGTCCACGACCTTCAAGTTTAAAAAAAGCGTCCATCCTCCAGGATGATAAACAAAGGTCTTCTGAGGGTAATCCGTGCGGTGTTGTTGTAGAAATATCCATATTTAAAACTTTATTAACGTAAATAAATACCTTCCGGTAGCGCCGCCATCTTAAACTCTTCTGTATTCAGGAGAGAGTATTAGCGTAGTGTACGCACTTTTCTTAGTGACGTATGACAAATTCGGAGGGCGGGGCACAGAGCAGGAGCAGAGTAGCCTCCGTAGGCTGCGTAAGCTCTCATCCTGAATGCGGACACGACTAAGATGGCGGCGCTACCAGAAGATATTTATTTTCGTTAATAAAGTTTTAAATATGGATATTTCTACAACAACACCGCGCGGATTACCCTCAGAAGACCTTTGTTTATCATCCTGGAGCCGTTTGGATTTAATTTGTGAAGGGTGGACGCACTTTTTTTTGGACTTGAAGGTTGTGGACTATGGGTGGACCCCGTAACATTACATTTAATCAACTGAAAGATCTAAAACATTTTCAAATATCCGAAAATGTGTTTGTCTGAAAAACAATGGACATATGCAACTCGGACAGCTTGGGGGTGAGTAAATCATGGGATTAATTATATCAGGGAATCCAAGATGTACATTTGCATTTACTGATGACATGAATCCCCATTGGTAGTCACTCCCGAAGGTCACTTATCATTTGCATAAAGTTGAACTTTTTCCACCGTCGTCACATAGCTGGACACCCACCAACAATTACTGGCGTTGCCAAACTTCCAATTTAAAATTAATGAGATTGCGTCGCTTTGCCATTGAAACCTGTTTTTACTGCATTTAAATAATTGTGCTCTGCACTGCAGGTCTTCATCTGCAAATAATACCAATCCCTTCGGTTCCACATTTTGTTTTGGACTACAGAGGATGATATTTGAGGTATGTGATCGTCTCCATCTTGTTTGTGTTACTCGGCATGCATGCTTTAAAATGCTAATATCTCCAGTTGCGATTTTGTATCTGCAGCTGTGTCACTCGAACTGTGTGCATCTCACCTACTCTGTTGTTGCTATGGTTACAGGTCATGCAGAATAACCACATAGCTTCTGTGACTCTGTACGGAGCGCCTCGCCCCAGCAGCCTGGCTCGCGCAGAGCCGAGCGCCCACTAAAGTCATCCGGCCTCTAAACTGACCAGTAGGGTGTGCCTTCACTCGCTGCTGCCATCACACAAGACATGCTGGGAACTTCTCTGGAGTTTCCTGTCCTTGCCGTCCCCTTCCCCCACACCATGAAAGATCCATCTCCTTCATAAAAGCACGGAGCAGCTCTCAACCTGCTAATTATCCCCGATTACCATGCAACCCTGGCTCCGCCTCCAAAGCTTTTACCCAGACATGCATCATTGTCAGCATTGTTACAGTTCTTGTGGATGCACAGTGATACAGTTCCGCACATATTTGTCGACTTGTTTTTTATACATAGTCACAGCTTTTGTCGTCTGTGCAAGCCATTTTTGGTCTAAAGTTCCACCAAAGGACAACGATTGAAGCATTTCCTCCTCTGCACACTAAACGAAAATGCAGATCTGTTTAACTTCAGAAAAAGCAGAGGATGCACAACAAGACGAACATGGACAAAAACTTTCATGGGAGAAATTTGATCTGCGTAAGGTTACAAGCACAAGATAGCACGGCGTGAAAGCGCAGTGCAGTGGATCGGTTCTTTGGGCAAATGAGCAGGCTCACACACTCAAAATGATTCATAAACTCAATGCCATTTCATACCAAGTCAGCAGCACAGATTACCTCCCATTTGAATGCCGTACGTTATTATTATGATATCGAGTTTGGAGCGCATTCACGTTCATTTTTAACATTTGCACTAAAGTACACCTAATTTACTTGATAACTTGATCTCTTGTCCGCCGAGGAACGTTTTAATTGGAGTTTCACAGTGAGAGGATGGCGGAGGAGGTAAAGAGGACGTGTCTGGAGAGAATTTCAATCCCTGCTTCTTTTTAAATCTCATGCCGTCATATGCATTCACGTCCTCCTTATCCATAGTAAAAAGATGTGAAGTTTTCTTACTTTCAGTATCTTTAAGTCTTAACTTCCAAATTTGTGTTTTGTTGTCTGATTGCCAAATCGCTAGCCAAAGATGAAACAGTTAACTCTCTGTCATTTTAAATATCTCATTGTACCAGAGCATAAGAACATTCCCTTTGATTTTATTTGATTCGTACAGCCCGTGAATGCTTTTAATGCACCCGATCGATCACTCTTTTATGAAATATTGTTCTATCTTGCTTTTTATTTTGCATTTGTCTTTTACCTTTTGCTCTGGTAGTGTTTTAGTAGTGAGTAGACATGATGCTTTCTGCAGCAACTCTCTGTTAGCGTGTCTATATCTGTACAGACCTGTAAATAGCATGCACATTTTCTTTCGCCCCATTGGTCTGAGATAACAGTACGATATCTGGAATCCCCCTAACGCATTTATTAATACCTTCAGTGATATTGGTGTGGGATAGTTGTTCCAACTTTCTAAGTGTTTCCAAGGTTTCTTTGAGAGATGTAGTTGAAGCAGCATATGTTTGACCACTATTAGGAGATGATGAGAACGTGTTATATAAGGAATTGTTCAGTAGATGGTTTGTTTGACCTTTTATAACTACTGTTCATTGGTGTACTGCCTGGTCTTGTAATGTGTACAATGGCAGCATAGCTACCCGTGGTATCCGTCATTTTTGAGTCAAAACTCCTTTGGTGTCAATAAAGCATCCCTTTGGCTTCTACACTGTAAAAAGAGTTGTTGTTTCACCTTAAAAAAGTAAGTGTTCGTGCCGCCTTAAAATTTTGAGTTAATTCAACTTAAAAATATTTGTCAATGTGGAGTAAACTCATATTTTTAAGATTAATTAACTCACCCAATTAGTTAACCCAAAAATAAAAATTCTGTCATAATTTATTCACCCTCATGTTGATTTAGACCTGTATGAATTTCTTAAACAGAAACATTTTAATAAATGATGATAAACACATAGCTGGTGGAAACTATTGACTTCCATAGTAGGAAAAACAGATGAAAGTACTGTGGAACTATTGTGATAAATATTTTGATTTATTTATTCAAAAATATATATTTTGTGTTCATCAGAAAAAAGAAATTCATACAGGTCTGGAATGACATGAGGGTGAATAAATTAAGACAGAATCTTCATTTTTGGGTGAACTATTCCTTTATGGCAGTACAAACACTTAAAGGGACATTCCACTTTTTTTGAAAATATGCTCATTTTCCAGCTCCCCTAGAGTTAAACATTTGAATCTTACCGTTTTGGTATCAATTCAGCCGATCTCTAGGTCTGGTGCTAGCACTTTTAGCATAGCTTAGCACAATCCATTAAATCTGATTAGAGCATTAGCATCGGGCAAAAGAATAATCAAAGAGTTTGGATAATTTTCCTATTTAAAACTTGACTATTCTGTAGTTACATCTAAGACAGACGGAAAATTAAAAGTTGGGATTTCTAGGCAGATATGGCTAGGAACTACACTCCCATTCTGGAGTAATCAGGACTTTGCTGCTGTAACATCACTGCAGCAGGCGTAGTGATATTACGCACTGACCGAAAATAATCTCCTACTATTGAAAGTAACCAAGGGGACTATTTTCAGGCCGTGCGTAATATCACTACGCCTGCTGCAGCCATGTTACATCAGCAAAGTCACTGATTATTACGCCAGTTTGAGAGTATAGTCCTAACCATATCTGCCTAGTAAATCGCAACTTTTAATTTTTTGTTGGTCTAAGTACACGATGTAACTACAAAACAGTCAAGTTTTAAATAGGAAGAATAACGAAACTCTTTGGTTATTTTTTAGCGCAATGCTAATGGTCTAATCAGATTCAATGGATTATGCTAAGCTATGCTAAAAGTGCTAGCGCCAGACCCGCAGATCAGCTGAATGGATTTCAAAATGGTAAGAATCAAAGGTTAACTCTAGGGGAGCTGGAAAATGAGCATATTTTCAAAAAAAGTGGAGTGTCCCTTTAACTTTCTTAAGTTGAAACAACAAATCTTTATTTTTTTACGGCGTACAGCATTTGGTGTAGGGCATTTTAGCTTTCTGTTACATTTGGAACCGTGGAAGGCTGTTTGTGATGTTTTCAATACGTTTTACCTTGCTTTTGGGTATTTAGAAAGTAAACGCTATTAACATTGTGCCTCATGTGCCACCGAGCCTGTCTTGACTTTTTCTCTGTAAATGAAATCGTTTTAAATGCTTTGTGTATGTCTGAGCATGTAAAGCTAAAGTGATATATAGTCATAGTCTTTTAGAGGAAAAATAACATTTGGTTGAACTAGTGTCACGAAGGGCTAGTTTACTGTATGTTCAAAACTTGATGATAACTCTTGTTTCAATCCATAACAATATGTTATGAGCCGTCATGCATAGTGGATATTTTTCTTTGACTGTCGCGGGAGATTGGTTTCAAACATTGCTATTGAACATGCGGGCAGCCCTTAAACGTGGTAGAAAATACAACATGCGATTTTGTATATAGCTGCATAAAGATCCACTTTGAAGAATTACAGTAATGATGTTTATTTGTTTTTGTTGTGGGTTGAGGATATGTATGCACAACTGCAACATCAACTAAGGAATTGTTTGTTGTTAATAATAAGAAACACCACAACCACTGATGTAGTGTCATTTAACGTTACTGTGGGGCTTGTGGTCCGACTGCTTGTCCAATCTCAGGTGGATTTTTTTTAATGCCAGGAGCAAGTGAATGCATAATTTTAAAATGGGTTTTGGCTGTATTGTTTCCTCTTCAGACATCCTATTTTTGCATCAGAATAAATATATATGTTTGTTCAGAGGACTGTATTTAGAAATTGACAACCCCATACAGTGTAATGCACATGTTATTGCTGTGTATTGTATCGCTCTATATTGTATGTTCTTCCCTGTTCTCCAAAGTGATTATTTTTTGTGGAATCATTAACCATTTCTGGAAATGGGACTTATCGATTAAAAAGTGTGTATCTAAATTTATTGCAACGTGGTGTTTTGTATCTCAGATATTTTTATTAGATCAGACAGAAGTAGGCAGAGGATCAGCATTATCAGGCATTTATTTTTGTTCTGTTTTTCTTTTAATTTTTTTTTAAAGCAATAATCATTGCGTCGATGAATTATAAATTAAAATGGTCTGCTATGTGCTTGTTAAAAGCGGAGTTAAAATGCTGTGACCATTGGATTTTAGTTTTTCTCATTGAATCTACTGAAAGCATTACTTTTTTTAACTAATTTTGCATTTTGTTCATTAAAACTGTTACAGTGTGTTCAACAAAATATTTAAAGAATGGATGTAATAATAAATATGGGGGAAAGAAAATAGAGACGTGCATTGTCTTTATTACACTAAAACTAAATCAAAGTGTAGTAGTATGTTCGTATTCACAGCAGTTTACATTCAAAATAAATTTCTGTTTTAAATTCAGTTCATTGTAAATCCAAAGACAGCAGATTATTTAGAAAATAAACTGATGTGCACTGTATTATTTTGTGTAAGAATATGCACAGGTTAAATTGTTACTTAAAAAAGTAGTAGTTGATATGATATCATATCAATTGTCATCCTGTTTTCCTTTTTTTGGTTTTGCGTTTGAATTCACAGTACAACCATATTTGACTTGAAAGGAATAGTTTGCCCATAAATGAAAATTACAAACCAGTATAAATGTATTTTCTCTGATGAACACAAAGGAAGATATTTTGAGGAATGTTTGTAACCAAACTGTTCATGAGCCCCATTCACTTCCATAGTGTTCTCTTTTCCTACTAGGGAAGTGAATGGGGCTCATGATGAGTTTGGATACAAACATTCCTCTAAATATCTTCCTTCGTGTTCATCAGAACACAGAAATTTATACAGGTTTGTAAAAACATGAGAGTGAGAAAATTAAAACAGAATTTTCATTTTTGGGTGAACTATCCCTTTAAAAGGAGTTAATGCTCCACAAACACTTTCATTCCATAGTCTTGGCTCCCAAGCTCATCCTTTGCCTTGTTCTTACTTGTCCTAGTGACTTTATTTCTCCACTTAAAGGGAAACGTCGTGGGAGCCTGGCTGTTATGACAGTGAAGGTTGGGATCATGCAAAAGATTCCACATGAGCCAGATTTGTGGGACTGTCAAGCTGTGCACCACCATTAACTCTTTGTAGAAACAGGGATCAAAGACCTGGAGATGAGGTGCAGCAGATGGTCTCACTATTCCAAAAGTACGAAAGCCTTCGTGGCGAGTGGGCTGGAGTCTGATCCTCAGCAGACACATTCCTAGAAATACGTCATCGATGGGGAAGAGTTCGACCTCTTTGCAACCAAGGTGGAGCTTCAGGGCAGTATATCCTGACATGACAAAGCCGCCTCCGCCTGCATAAGATGGGTAAATCCCCTGACCATAAATAAACTCTGGAATAAAGTACTTACTTTTGTGCCTACGAATTGGTTTTGCATGAACTATGATGTCTCCGACAAAAAGGTCACTTTTTATCTCTTTATCCTTGAGCATCTCCAGGATGTTGTCTGTGTTTACATAAACATCCGCATCTCCCTTAAAAATGAACTTTGCTTTTGGACAACTGGTGTTGACCCACTTTAAGAAGTGGATTTCTTTTAGTGTCAGGTTAAAGAAAGTGTCCTCAAAGTCCCACAGAAGGACGTCGCCATAAATGTGGCTCTCATACGCCAACAGCTTGTCCCACAACGGAAGTGCCGTTCGATTTTGGGGCACACCGAGAAGAAAAACTCTCTTGGCGTTCACCTCATTGTGGAAGACACCCTCTCGTCCCCATGTGCGTCGAACTACCTGACGTTTGTCGAAGTCCATTGCTATTGACTTTATGGCAATAAGCAGGTAGGGGTCACCAGAAGAACACTTTGTTGGTTGATCGATTAGCAGCTTGAAGTCTCGCTGGTCTTTCTTTCGAAGGTAATCCTCAAAGTCAAATAAAGCATGTGTTGGTGGCTGGGGAGATTTAGCCATGGTTCGTGTTTTAGATTTACTCTGGAATTTGGCCTTCGATTGCGCCTTAAGCTTGATTTGAACCTCAGGTTGGCAATGGAGAACGTTTTGATGTTTAGATGAGACAGGCTTTGTTTGCTCTCCAATTGGTTCCCGTAAGGTGGATACCTGTTCAATGTGTATATTTTCCCATACAGGTGTCATTCTTTGGTGGGCATATAACAAAAGACAAAGGAGCACTAACAGAATCAAGGCACAAAGAACCTCTCCTTTAATATAAACTCTCCTCATGGTGTCACAAGGGTCAGTGGTTTGCCTTTCATCTTCCCATGAAGGTTTCCTTCCTGTGAAAGTCTCCAGTATTTGGATTTTTTCACAGGCAGTCCTTCAAAATAAAGAAATAAACAGCATTAGCTAAACTTGTGCAGCTTTCAAGCAGCCATTAGGGATTTATGGCATCTTCGGATGATAAAACAATTTCCTGTTGTGTGAGATACAATGTGTATTTGAAATGCTTAGCACACAATCCTTACCACAGTCATTTTGGATGACATCACATAACTGTGGACACAGCAGGATATTATTTGACCAGAGTTTTTAACAGTCAGGACAACATACTTCTGAAACAAGAAACAGAAACAATTAATACAGGTTTTGTATTCGAAATCTAATTATTAACTGAAAGAAAACATAGTACTTTAACTGAAATAAATGACGAATATGTTCTCTTGATGTATCTAGTACTGTGTGATGTACTTTACAAATGCAAGGAGTTACTTTACCAGAAAATATTTTACACAGGTGCCTGTGCCAACAAAATTTGATGTAACAACAACACAACAAAATGCCCCATTATTTTCTCAGGTGTTCATAACACTTCTTTTGTGAGGCACACACACAATAAATTTCAGCAATGCAAACATTCGGTACATAATCAGATTCACATTAAAAACGTTAAGTATTCCGATTTTCAATGGACCACGATCTGTGCCCACATGCAAACTAACATGAAGCAGGCAAATGCGTTATCAAGTTTCTCAAGACGTGTTCATTTTGGTTTTAAACCTTTAAAACCTAAAGTGTTTTGAATCCTTCATGTGTTTTGCAGATTAATATTGCGTTACATGTACAAGACTTACCAAAAAGAAGACGCATTGCAGAAGTGCTGAAGTCAGATCAGGGTTGCCAGATGTGGGTAACGAAATAAAAAGAATCCAAAAATAACCCGATGATTCAATGACCCAACCCCCAAAAACAAAACTTAAGCAATTTCACATAAAATCTATTCTTAAAAATCACTATACACCAGTTATCATAAATGCAAAATCTGTTTTCATAAATTAAATAATCGATTTACAACTGATAAAATGTATCCCTGGCATCTCCATTTCTTATCATCTATCAGTTTTAGCACTGGTATTATATAAATTGGGTAAAGTAAAATATTTTAATACAAGCATTTCAGTTCAGGAAAACCGCGGAATTGGCAACACACAGACAGATCCAGTCACATCTGTTTCCACTGCGGAGCGCGCGCTGGACTCAAACACAGTTAAAAGTTCTTGCTGAAAGGCGCCACGTAACTAAATGCACATGATATATCCATTTATACAATCCACGTTCGATGAATAAGAACCCCGAAAAGTGCTAGCTCTCTTCATAAATGCACATTTTTAAATAACTGTTTTGGTGATCATCACGTGATAACCTGGAGGTTGGGAGATGCCTCGCGCGCCAGACGCCAGCGCAGCAGCTGGAAAGAAGCTTTGGGGGAAGCGCGACCGCGCATGCGAATTATGACTTGAGTGAACTCGTGAGAAAACAAGACACATTTTATGTAATAATTTAATTAAGTCTGATAAAGTACATTTTATTTACATACAAATAATAGCAGTAAATGTACACACATTGCCTTATTAAACACATATCACAGTCTCTTTGGCTAAGACTTTAGAGTTAAATACCAACCCACCAACACACCCAGTTATTCCTCTACAAAAAACGTCTGCCATAAGGCCTGGATTAAAATCAGATCCCTTCATGGAGGCTGCCTGTGGTCTCTCTCTTTCTAAGCCTGTTTTGGGGGTCTTTTCGGTGGCGACGTATTCTGGTCTTCCAAACTTCTCTGTATAAAGGTTTCTCTTTCTGAAGCAGAACTCAAGTAGAGGCCGTGCTTATTCTCATGATCTTGAAAAGAGCGTTTATGTTGTTGTTCTTGATGGCATCCCGGCAGGCAGCGATGACCTGATTTTTGGGTTTTCCCACTGATAGACGAGAGTATAATTGCAAATGAATTAATTATGACAGTTATTAAAATTAAATGCAAAACAGAAAACTATTTACTCAAACATGTCTATTCCAACTCATTTTTTTTTTACAAAACTCCACCCACCTCTCAGTCTCCCCGCTCTTTGGATGGCCTGGTTAACTGCCTTTAGGCGGGCTAGAAGGGCATTGTGATTATTGGATCTGATTTTATATTCATTGATCAAATCTCTGTTTAAGTCATACAGCTCAGAGTAACGCTTCTTTGTGTTTCTCCTAAAAAAAACAGAAAATGATTTACATGAGCCCCCTTTTTTTTAAAGAAAAGTAAGGTCTGTAATGATATATTCAACTAGAGACACTCACCAATCACCCAGCAGTCTGGCATCTTCTGCTTGTACCAACATATTTTTTACGTAGTTTGAATGATCTGCCATGGCTGCTGTGAGTTTTTGATGAACAGAGTGAAACTCATCCACCTATCACAAATATAAAACGATACAGCATATACATTAATATTACACCTACATGAGAAATTAGCAATGCGAAAATGTTCAGATTTTGTAATAAATCTTCCGAACCTCAGTAAGAGTGTCACGCAACTCTTTAAAGTAGATGGGAAAATCTGCTTCAGCCTGTAAATCTTCTATGGCCAGGAAAGAGGCAAGCGACTGGATCAGATCTCCAGCCAGATCGATGTCATCGGTGTTCAGCGTAATCTAATTAAACAAAGCAAAGTTAAAGATTTTTGAAAAGTGTAAACACAGATATAGGTGATCCAGTCTGGAAGTCACAGACAGGGTCACATATTCATACACAAATTAGCTGTACCTCTCCACTAGGTTGCATGTTTATCCTTAAGAGACCACCTCCACGTAGTGCAGTAAAGGTGATGTCTGGACTGTCAATACCTTCAGGAAGCAGAAAGTTTTGGTTTAACCACATCACCACCTGTAGACACAAATACAAGCATCTTATTTCATGATCATACAAATAGCACAACTGGGATTGTGTTTGTCATTGGTTTACCCTCTGTGGTCTGTCATTGATGTTAAATGTTACTCTGCCGGTGGGCTGAGTGGCCGAGGGGTCAACATTGAGGTCGTACATTGAGAAGCGAGGTAGTTGACGTGTGATCTCAAACACATGAAATTGTGTACTGTGGGAAAAGAATAAGAAATATTGCTTAGTAATAATTTTTCCAATCAACTGCTTATCCACAACATAAATCTTCAACATTTTGGAGTTTTTGGAGAAGAATGGCATTCTCCCGAGAGATTTAATCCTGGGAAATAAATTCAAGATAATATTCTGCAGATGTGCACCTAGTCTTCCCTCCCACGAAAGCTTTGATGTGAAGGTCCACTGGAATGTCTTTTGGAGGAATGATGGGGACACAAACACATCCAGAGAGATTTTGAGCACTTGGATGAACCACGTGACTCTCGCCTTCGAAAATTCCCTCGGCAAATATCAGCACAGCTCTAATGATCGTTTCTGAAAGAGGAGGGGGCAGAGAGAACTTCATCGTATCACTGTGTCTCGAACTAAAAGGTCTACCAGAATCTCATATCAATATATCAGGCATTTTATTTAAATAAAATCATAGGCCAGCTGTATTAAAACTAATTTACCATTTGGGGTAGAGATGTTGAGCTCTATGTGAGCTTTATGGCTTTCTGTGGCTCGTCGTACAGACAAGGCCGTCTGGAGCTGTGTGTTAGCTGGAATCATCCCCATCTTAGACTCGCCATCTGAGACACCAGGAACAGCCTGTGTAAAGCAAATATTTACAGTCACCAAATGCAATTTGAAATGTCAACAGTCATGAACATCAGTATACATCTACTGTATAACCTTGGCATTTTCCTCATAGTTTCGTAATTCCAGCAGCAGGTTTTGTTTACGTTGGCTCAGTTCCCTGATCAGGTCTTGTTCCACACTTGCATCCATGAGGTTGCCCTTCATTTCTTTACTGGCAGGTAAATAGCCACGCACTATAGGACAACACATATGATATGTATAATGAGCAAATTCCCAAATACATGCATTTATAGTTAAGATTCACCATCTTACCTTCTCCCTCCACAGAGGTGCATATAAGCTGGATTTGTCCATCCATACGATAGTCTCCTTCCACAAGTCCAGCCACAGAGGAGGAAAAGTTATCTTTGAAGATCACTTCACCTGTCCGATCGCTGCGGGCGTCAATCTAGAAATGAAGTCGCAAGAAATGTGCATGAGGAAACTGATACAACTAATGCAAAACTAATTGGTAGATTTGAGTGTTGTGGCTAAAACAGACTCACCTTTCCATTGGACCATCCAGTTATTAGCTCAACAACACCATCGGCATTAAGATCAAATGCATGTATACTCATAGCATGGTTTTTAGACTGTAGAAAAGGAAGAAGGAGAATAAAGCAAGAGAAAGGGACTTAAATAACCCTATTTTGGTTAACTGATAGTGTTCCTAGTGGATGAATTGATACATTTATTGTTGATGGCAGTACCTTGATTCTCCAGTAGCGGGCAGTGCGGTCATATACTCCCACTGTTCCATTGGCCAAAGCATAACCAAACCTACTGCCATGCATGTGACAAAGTGATGTGACTGTCTGAGAGACACAAAAATCAATAACAGTATAAATGAGAAGGATTTTTTCCAAAACAGCCTGACTAACTATTAAAAGCACTATCTCGGAGTCGTACCTCATTTTCTGACATCTCTGTAACCAGCTCGTCTTCTCTGAACACCCTGATGTCAAAGTCCTCTGATCCAACAAGAAGCTGCATTTGTAAAATGAGTTATGTAGTGTTGTTTTAATATACAATACCCTCAATAATTGAGTCAATAATTATAAAATTATAAGTATAAATCTGTAACCTCGTTTTTGCCATCTCCAGTAAAGTCACACAGCACAAGTGATCGTACATTATCTCCCGTGACCTATAAAAAATCAAAATCATACCTAAAAATTGTCATTTGTCCTTTCTTATATGTTTTGTGAACAAAGCAAACGGAAAACTAAATGATCTTACCGTCCAGAATTGGTCATTTCCCTCAAAGTCAAAGCCTTGTAGAGCACAGTTTCCACCAATGATGGCAAGGGGAGACTTGATATCTCCTAGATTTCCAAGGACAATGGCATTGGCCCCATCAGCTACCTATTACATAAAGCGCATAACAAACATTTCAGCCTTTTTTAGAAAGTAAATCTTAAAACTTAAACCATTTATTTTCTCTTGATGTCCACATCCTTAAATGTGTCTTTAACCTCCTAAGACCACATTTTTTTGCTGTTTGCACTTTGCACCATAATACTTAATTCTGTGTAACTGGAACCTGTTGTACACAAACATGGACAATTAGACTGCATCATGTTCAAAGAGAAATATTTGGTTATTATATTACTGGCTCTTCCTAACCCCAAAATAGGTGGTAGGAATCTGGGGAAGAAAAAGACAAACCAAAGCTTGGGTCTTGGGAGATTAAGCATCTCTTACCTCCTTATAAAAGACATCAGTGTTGTCATGCACATCATAGGCCAGCAGGTTGGTTTGAGATCCAACAAGCAGTGTGTGTCCTGTAGTGTTAGGTCCCAGAGTACCAGCTGTTAGACAACTAACTGCCTGGTTGATATTGAGGAGTGAAATGTCAGAGTCCTGTGTGCTCTGACTCAGCCGGTGAGCTGTTGGCCTTTGACCTCGAGTGTGGGGATTATGGATAAACACCTGAATGGGTTTAAAAGTTAACAAAAAATGTGAAGGAAAAAGTAGGATTTTACTGTAGTAGATGCAATTATAAGGTTAACATACAGTACACTATATTGCCAAAAGTTTTGGAACATCTACCTTTATATGCACATGAACCTGAATGACATCCCATAATCCATAGGGTTTAATATGGAGCTGGCCCACCCTACAACAGCTTCAACTCTTCTTGGAATACTTTCTACAAGGTTTAGGAGTGTTTTTTGAGAATTTTTCTAAAAGCACATTTGTAAGGTCAGACACTAATATTGGATGAGAAGGTCTCGCTCGTAGTCTCCGCTCTAATTCATCCCAAAGATGTTCTATTGGGTTGAGGTCGGGACTTTGTGCAGGCCAGTCAAGTTCCTCCACACCAAACTCGCTTATTCATGTCTTTATGTACATTGCTTTGTGCACTGGTACACAGTCATGTTGGAACAGGATTACAAGGATTATTTTTTGTGTTTATTTGGATTTATGCATTACATAAATATTCGTTATTCGTTTTATTTTTCCTAAAATTTCAAAGAATCTGCACATATGTTCGTTTTTCTGGTGTATTCTACAGTGAGGATAATGGAAAAATACCACCGGTCAAAACCGAGTGTGGCCAAGTGCAAATCAACGCTTTTGTTTACTGTGTGGTGTTCTCACGGGTAAGTAAGTGCAGACGTGTTGAGCACATGCTTTTTGGTGAGTATGCGCTTTTACACACCACAGTGACATCGTGTGACAAGTTCCCTTTTTCCCATGTGCAAACTGAAAGAGTGACAAATATTTGTTTGGATAGCAGATTGAAAACATTAATAAAGCTTAGAAAGCTATATATCTCCTGAAAATGACAAATTCGTTAAAAATTAACATAACTTTTCTTATAAAATAGTTTTTATAATTGTTGTAAAATTGGTTTTAAAATCCAATAGAGATTACATGCAGGAGCTATTAGAGACAAGCAATATGTTAACAAACTGCTTTTGGAGCGATATTAAAAGAGATCTCTGGTTCACTCAAATATATTTTTATGTTTAAAAATACTTTACAGTCTTCACTGACTAAATCATAGCTGTTTACCTTCACGTGTTGACCTTAGCAATTTGTGTGTTGTTTTAATTGTGTGTATAAAATGTGTTTAATATGAAAATTAATATATTAATCTTGGCATGGACTTTATATCTCAATGGGTTCTTCCTTGTAAAAAAAGCTAAAACAAATAAAATCAACTTTCAAAATCAATCTTCTAAGTAAAAAAAAACAAACATATTACATTATTAAACATGCTAACAGCCCCCATTAATGTTTAGCGGCGTGGAAAAGAAGTTATATAATTTTATAAACAACACATTGATCAAACAGGGTGGGTGTGGTGATTTGTGATCGTTTGATGATTTGCACCCAGTTGCATGAATAAGTAATGAATGAGTAACACCATGTGCAGGCTCTGGTGGGCGTGGTTTTGCACTCGTCCTGTAAGCACTGAGCTCTATAAAACCAAGGCAGGCACATTAAGCTGGTACCATCTACAACTCAATCACAAATTTGTGAAACGATACAGCAAAGGAACCTTCGGGAACTTTAACGGATACTCTAAGGGAAAATGGATCCTTGTGATTGCTCAAAGAGTAAGTATTTCAGGCTTAGTTGAGTTACATTTTGGGCTTGTGTTGCTTTGGAAATTAGGTTATGGATGTGGAGTAATTTTGTGCTTGTTTGTTTAATTTGCTGTTTTTCGTTGTAGCTGGAACTTGCAACTGTGGTGCCACCTGCAAGTGTACTAACTGCCAGTGTACAACCTGCAAGAAGAGTAAGTTAACTTGAATCATGTTAGCCTGTTATTGTTTAGTCCCAGACTGTTAACATTTTTATTCCTGTCATAGGTTGCTGTTCATGCTGCCCATCCGGCTGCAGCAAGTGTGCCTCTGGATGCATTTGTAAGGGCAATTCCTGTGACTCCAGCTGTTGTCAATGAGGAACCTCAATTAACTAACTGTCTTCATTGTACATCAATGTTGTCTTTTTAAGATAATAAATGACCTCCAGTTATTATCAGATTTGTTTCATGTTGCCACAATTATTTTTTTGATTGGGGGAGTTTACTTATTTGTACTGTTAAAGACTATACTACTCTGTTCTTTATTAAATGTTAAATTGTACCTTTTCATTATGTGTCAAACACACAAATACACTTTTGATCAGTTCGTGCAACTGTATCTTTTAAACTGTTGCTGCAGTAATAAACCCCTCTTTCAAATCTAAGACGACATCCTTTACATTTCATGACAACCCTGTTTTAAAACAAACAGTAATGTCCAAAAGGTTTACATTTGTAATATGTTCCAAGTAAAAACAAATGCATGCTATAGTATTCTTCAAAATACACTGGATCTCACAGGTTACTTTAAAGGGTTAATGTTATGTGTGTTAAATCAACTTTAATTTCTGACCTGATAGTTTTGAGTGAATCCGAACTAACCCGAGCTGATATTAGAGATTTGAGTTGACCGTACACAGACGGATGTTTAAGTAAAGCCATCCCCTTCCCACAAAGTTGGGAGCATGAAATTGTCCAAAATGTCTTGCTATGATGCCGAACTAAGAGTTCCTTTTACTGGAACTGAGAGGCCAAGCCCAACCCTTGAAAAACAACCCCACGCCATAATCCCCCTCCATCAAACTTTACACTTTGCACAATGTGGTCAGGCAAGTACAATTCTCCTGGCAATCGCCAAACCCAGGCTTGTCCATCGGATTGCCAGACAGAGAAGCAAAATTCGCTTTTTAAGGCTTGGATGCAGCTGCTCAGCTATGAAAACCCATTTCATGAAGCTCTCTATGCACTGTTCTTGAGCTAATCCAAAGTCCACATGAAATTTGGAGGTCTGTAGTTATTGCCTCTGCAGAAAGTTGCCAACTTCTGCGCACTGTGTGCCTCAGCATGCGCTAACCCCGCTCTATGATTTTATGTGGCCTACTGCTGAGTTGCTGTTGTTTCCAATTGCTTTCATTTTGTTATAATATTACTAACAGTTGACCGTGGAATATTTAGTAATGAAGAAATTTTCACAAATGGACTTATTGCACAGGTGGAAACCTATCACTGTACCATGCTTGAATTCACTGAGCTCCTGAGAACGATCCATTCATTCACAAATGTTTGTAACAGCTGTCTGGAAGCTTAGGTGATTGATTTTATACACCTGAGGCTATGGAAGTGATTGGAACACATGAATTCAATGATTTGGAGGGGTGTCCCAAAACTTGGCAATATAGTCCCTGTCCCAAATGGCACACTTAATGTGGACTTTTGGTCTTGTGGCCTTAAATTGCGGGTGCTTGCTTAGTCTATGAGTCCGTAGGGTGTCCCATCTGTCATTTTTTACACTCCGAAGTGTGCTAATCAGTGTCCCCTTTGCACCCTTGATGCGGTCTTTGGCGAAGCCCGCACTGCTGCTGGCTCATCGCACTTTACCTACCCAGAAGTCCTTGCGAAAGAGCAATCAGACCAATCAGACGACGGATGGAAGAAGTTCACACTAATCGACAACTTCCAATTTCCAGCTTCACTCTCGAGTCTGTCCCAAAATACGACTTCGGTGCGCCCTCGTTGACTTGCGTCAAGGGTTCCTAAGGTCTGCAATACATGATGTCATCAAAGTGTGGACTCTGAGGAAGTCCACAAGTCCGGAGTGTGCCATTTAGGACAGGGTCATAGTGTATGTATTCAGTGAAAGTCTGACATTTTTTGTCAAGTATGATGACCCAAAGTCTGCATTTTGTCCATCCTAATGAGCAGTTAACACACGCACTGCAAGTCCCAGGGAAAAAATGGGGTTTAAGTGCCTTGCTCAAAAGCACCACAGTCACAGACTAACCTGGGCCTCTGCAAAAAATTTAATTATCAGAACTTGAATCAGAGTTCAATTGCTACACTGTGCACAATACATTTTTCCATGAATCAAATCAAGCTGCTGTCATGAAGATTACGTAGCTGTCTACAACAAAGTAAGTTGGTTTGGATAAAAATGTCTGCCAAATGTTTATGCAAATAGACATTAATTCTCTGATTGAATTTTCTTGAACAAAATATGTAATTTGTAAATTTGTTGAGTTGATGATAAAGGGAAAATAACTGTTTTAAATGTTAGTAATGGAACAAAATACAGTAAAAACTCCTAGCTGTATGACAAATGAAGGCTACACAACACTTTGAACATACCTTCCCAGCTTGAGTGGCTGCAGTGAGGCATGGGTGAATCCCATCGTACTTCCCGATAGCAACCATTCGAGGGTTAATCTTATGGTTTAATTTAAGAGTGAAGATCGGCACTAACATGGTGGCACAGCTCAAAGGCAAAAGCAGACCTGTTATGCTTCTATAGGAAAACCTGTGATAACACCATAAACATATCTGTTACTGAAATGACCTGAGCATTCACATATTACACCAGAAAACTTAGCTGTTAGAAAAACAACAAGAATCAAATGTCTCCCCTTTCTCTCTATAACCCATCTAACTACCCCCACCTCTCTCTGTCTCTCTCTCTTTCTTTAGGTATAGATAAACAGCTTACCATGCGTCTCGCCAACAGGGACTTCCGTTGCCTAGCAACAGTAGGCAGCTTGTCACAGCCTTACCAAGCCACTTTTGCTAGCATGCTATTCTACTAATCCTTTACGTTTACACTTCTGTTCACAAGGTTTTGTATAGAGTAAATATTTACATATACAACGACATTTCAATTCTAAACAAAAAATGTAATGCAATGAATAAGTGTTAAGTTAGCCAGATCTGTGCTAAAAAGTCTTTTCACTGAGAAGCTAAGTGTGCTAACTCTGCTTAGCTGTACGACTCGTGCACGTCGAAAACAAATATATAAAAATATTTTTCCTTATTTCAATAGAACTATGTGCTATACTAAATATAATTGTTTCTTACCGCAATCCCTGGTTTGATATTGTATTGATGCTGCAAGCTAGCACTGAGGTTGACTGATACCCATAACTAACTTGAGGGGGGATTGTTAATAAGATGTGTGTGCATTGGGCAAGCGCAGAAAGTCCTCAATTATTTAAAAAAATAATTATAAAAGTTGGCAAAAATCAACAGAAAGTGGCGATAACAATGCGAGATCGAGCATTTATGTAATATTCAAATTATTTTTATGTAAATCTATAAAGTTTATGCGTGTGAAAAAATACAATTATTATTAGATTGCAAACCTTCATAGACATTCTGATAATGTTAGATTCGATGCTATCCCAGTGGTTTGTCATATCAAACCACTGAATACATTTTATTCAAGATGTATATTAATGTTTGCTATTTGGATTTATTCATAAATATCCGTTTTGTGTTTTATTTTGCCAAAAAATTTAAAGATATTCTGCACCCGTCACAACACCGTTCGTGTTTTTCTGGTCTATTCATCCGTGTGGGTAATGGAAAAATACCACCGGTCAATAGTAAATAATGTGTGACCGAGTGCAAATCAACGCTTTTGTTTACTGTGTGTGGTGTTCTCACGCGTATCCTCGCCGAGTGCAGAGATGGTGAGCACGCGCTTTTCTTTTTCCTTTTTTTTTGTGAGCACAGCACGCGCTTTTTACTCGCCACTGTGACAAGTTTCCCTTTAGTGCCGTGTGCAAACTGAAAAAAGAGTGACACAGTTGACAAACATTTGTTTGGATACCAGATTGAAAAGATTAATAAAGCTTATCTAGAAAGCTATATATCTCATGAAAATGACAAATTCGTTAAAAATTAACATAACTGTTCTTATAAAATTGTTTTATAATTGTTGTAAAACTGTTTTTATAATCCAATAGAGCTTACATGCAGGAACTATTCTTGTGACAGAATAGCAATGTTAACAAACTGCTTTTGGAGCGATATTAATAAAAGAGACGTTTTCTCTTGTTCACTCAAATATATTTTTATGTTTAAAAATAAATACAGTCGTCATAGCTTTTTACCTTTATCACGTGTTGACCTTAGCTATTTTTGTTTTGTTTATGGTGTATTTAAAATGTGTTTTATTATGAAAATTAAGGACTTTATATCTCAATGGGACCTTCCTTGTAAAGGAAATCAAAATAAAACAAAATTAAATTTCAAAATCAATCTTCTAAGCGAAAGAACATACGTATTACTATTACCGGTACATTATTTAACATGTTAACAGACCCCAACAGCGTTCAGTGGCCTGGAAATAGAAGTTATATAATTTTATAAACAACACATTGATTAAACAGGGTGGGCGTGGTTATTTGTAATCGTTTGATGATTTGCACCCTGTTGCATGAATGAGTAACACCGTGTGCAGGCTCTGGTGGGCGTGGTTTTGCACTCGTCCTGTAAGCACTGAGCTCTATAAAACCAAGACAGGCACATTAAGCTGGTACCATCTACAACTCATTCACAAATTTGTGAAACGATACAGCAAAGGAACCTTCGGGAACTTTAAAGGATACTCTAAGGGAAAATGGATCCTTGTGATTGCTCAAAAAGTAAGTATTTCAGGCTGTGTTGAGTCACATTTTTGGACTTTGGAAATAAGGTTATGGATGTGGAGTAATTTTGTGCTTGTTTAATTTGCTGTTTTTCTTTGTAGCTGGAACTTGCAACTGTGGTGCCACCTGCAAGTGCACTAACTGCAAGTGTACAACCTGCAAGAAGAGTAAGTTGACTTTAATCATAACCTAAATCATGTTAGACATTGTTAAACGGTTCAGTTCCAGACAGTTAACTTGTGTTTTTCCTGTCATAGGTTGCTGTTCTTGCTGCCCATCAGGCTGCAGCAAGTGCGCCTCTGGATGCGTTTGTAAGGGCAATTCCTGTGACTCCAGCTGTTGTCAATGAGGAGGTCGACGCGCCGTTTGCTACAATGTGAACTCTGTCCGAACTTCGTGTCTTCATTGTACATTAATGTCTTTTTGAAATAATAAATGACCTCCAGTTACTATCAGATTTGTTTCATGTTGCCAAGATCACTTTTTGGGGGTGGGTTTCACTTCTTTGTAGTGTTAAAGAGCCTACTATGTATGTTCTTCATAAATGTAAAATTGTAACTTTTCATGTGTCAAATATATAATTAAGCAAATCAGTGGCGTGATGGAGCTTTATTTCAGTGCATGTCAACTTTTGATGAGTTCGTGCAAGTCAACATGTATCTTCTACACTATAACAGGGGTATACAGTGATAAACCCTTTAAATCAAAGACGACAACATTTACGTTTCATTACGACGTAGTATAAACACAAACCTCGATGTCCAAACCGTTTAAATTTGCTAGCATGTTCTAAGTAAATTCCAAGAGTAAAGTCTAAAGATTATGTATTAAACGTATTCCTCAAAATACACTGGGTCTCACAGCTCACTTTTAAGGGGTAACTCACGTTAAATCAACTTTATTTCCTAACCTGATAATTTTTGAGGGAGTCCGATCATCCCGCCGTTAATCAGAGGCTGATATTTGAGGTCGAATTGACCGTACACACGTTTAAATAAAGCTCTATCAAGAGGCGCGCAGGGGCTTCTGGGAAGACTCCTCTGAACCAATGAGAGCTCGCGCTGCATGAAACCCGGGACTTCACGAGGTTGTTTAGCGCAGCGGCAAAACTGGATTTTATCTTTTAGGTGTTGTAACGATTCACGTTCAACGAGGTGAGTAGTTTTATATCCGTTAATTACCAACTAGTTAGAAGCTAGTATGTTGTGATCGCATTCGACAGTTGCCTGTTTGAGAGTCGTTGCCGACACCACCTCATGTCATGTTAGCGTATTAGCGAGTTACATTCATTTCTATGCACTGTTATTGCATGAGCCAAACAACAGTGACATATTGAGTTAACTTTGCGTGCTAATTTTATTTTAATGCTTCTTCGCAATAAGGCTTCCAATTCAATAATGTTTGAATGAGAGTTTAGACAAGGATCTAACGTTAAAAAAGTGAAACAACGAAGTCTTGATGCATTTATTTAACAGCTAGATGGCATCCAAAATCTGTTATGACAGCTGGAATTTCCGTAGAAGTAACAAGTTGGTACATTTATGGTCTCCAGTGTTTAGGTTTTGCGTTGTAAGTTGAAAGAAAATATTGTCGTTTTAGTTTCGCTTTTCTTTGTTTTGATGACAGTGGTTGCTTTACCTTGATGATTCAGTGATATAAATTATATAAATATAACTATTTATGACAAGTTGATGAGGAACTGAAGACAAAACAATGAACGAGAAGCCAATTCTCTCCTGGCAAGTGATATCCATATGACAGTAATATTTAGGTCTATGATATTATTTACAAGTTATAATTTGGGAATACATTATTTTCCTCAGTAAGAAAAATGCTTGGCAGTCTTATTAATTGACTGCATGGATGTGGTCTGCAGAAGGTAATCTACCTATAACATCGGTATTTGTGATAGACCAATATATTGAAGTGGCTACTGTATATATAAAAAAAAACAACATCAGTCAACCACTAACATTACTTGTCATTGTTAGTATAATGCTCTCCCGTTTAGCCACAGAAATTAACTATATCCTCTGAAAGGTTTACTAATACCTGGTCATTTGTTGGGAATTATGTTTATTGTAATTTTTATTATATGGGAAAGAAGTACTGAATGCCATGTGCATTGTGTATCAAGTCCTACTATTTTTGTTGCTGTCAGGTGGAATAGGGGCTTAGGATGGATACTGAGGGCTTTGGAGAGCTCTTGCAGCAGGCAGAACAACTTGCAGCAGAAACTGAAGCTGTGTCCGAGCTGCCCCACGTTGAGCGAAACCTACAAGAGATCCAGCAAGCTGGAGAGCGTCTACGTTCCCGCACTCTCACTAGAACCTCCCAAGACACAGCAGATGTAAAAGCGTAAGTTCATTGTGTTTATATGAATCTGCAATCTGCCAACCATGCAGTGGTTTTGTGGAAGCTTTTAATTCCCTTTTTGAAGTTATTTGCATCAACATGACATTTTCAATCATTTTTTTTATTTCAGCTCCATTCTTTTGGGCTCTCGGGGCCTTGACATCTTCCATATCTCTCAGCGTCTTGAGAGCCTCAGTGCAGCCACTACATTTGAGCCTCTTGAGCCGGTCAAAGACACTGATATTCAGGTTGGTACAGGTTCAGTATTGTGGGAGATGCCACATTGGTTACGCTTGGCTTAATGTAATCTGCCTCCCACTTTCATTCCTCGTAATTATACCTCTGTTTTGCATCCATTGGGATACCACTGTGGTAGTGTATTAAACTACAACATCTGTTTATATTAAAATCGTGCTGTTATCTAGGTCTTTTGGGGCAGCTGTGGTTTCTTTGTCATGTTATTAATTTAGCACATTTCAGGAACGTATTGTTCAGCCGAGAAAAATCTGTTGAATGAATCCGAATTAATGTAAAGAAGCCTTATCATTGATAATGGCTTTCAGTGAACACTTTGCCTGAATTTTGGTTTTGAGAGTTTTCCAGAAATTGGGTGGTTAGGTGCAGTAATTTTTTGGTAATATGTTTTTTAGAAAGTATCAGTTCTGTTTAAACATTATTGATTTCTGTTTTGTGAGGTTCTTTTCTTTGTCGTTCTCTTTTCTAGATTTTGTACATCAAACACATATGTACAGTTAAATATACTTTTACATTTTGCTTCATATAAATTCTATACTAAGAATTTAAGAATATACTAAGAATATAAGTCTGTACTAAACCATCTTGCAGTTCACTTTGCTTCAATGCTTAATTTTCATACCAATTTAATAAAAGTTTATTTAACTAAACTTGGGAGGACCATAGTCATGTAATCCAAACAATCAGCCAAAGATGTCTCTATATATAGCCATCCCTAACCTCTGTCCTGTGACAGTTTTTCAGCCTCACTCTCAGCTGGTATATGTATACCAGTTAAAGGGATAGTACACCAAAAAATGAAAATTCTGTAATCATTTACTCACTCACATATTGTTACAAAATGTATATTTTATACATTTCTTTGTTCTGATGAACACAAAGGAAGATATTTTGAGGAACGTTTGCAACCAAACCAATCAGAAGCCCCATTGACTTCCACAGTATTCTTTTTTTCCTACAATGGGGCTTGTGATCAGTTATGACATTTCTCAAAATATCTTCCTCCTTGTTCATTTGAACAAAGACATTTATACAGATTTGTAACAACATGAGTGTGAGTAATACATGTTTTCATTTTTGGGTGAACTATCTCTTTAAGGTTGGGGGAGTACTCTGGGTTCAGGCTAAAAATCTGAGCTGCTTTATTATCATATTTGATTACATTTTAAGTAGGGCTGGGCAAGAAAAATATTTTTCGATTAATCTTTTTTTTACGTGGTCGTTTTAAAAATCGATTCTTAAAGCCCATTTTTTCCATATTTATTTCTGCAAACATTGAACGTAAGATTAACTTTAATCTAATTACTAGTCTTCTCCACTAGATGTCACCCTCTTTTTTTCTTTGCGCGATGTTACCAAGAAGCGAGAGGCGAGCCTGTTATTCATTCAGTCTTTATTCTAATATAATATAATATTCTATATAATCTATATTCACTGAGTTGAATAGAAAATCGAGTATAAAAATCAGCCCCAGAATCGATTTGAAACATCTGAATCGATACCCAGCCCTAACGTTAATGCAAACTTGTGAAAAAAAAATTGTGTATCTTTTATATTATCAATAATTACATCAATTGCTTATAGTAATACATGTACACTTAAACATTGTATATTTGGTGAGAGACACATCTGTAAAATATCTTTGTAACATTTTATCTGCCTGATTCCTGAGTATATTGCATACTGGATTGCATAAAGATTGTGTTTTCCCATAGATACTTGAGAAATGTTTAATGACTAATCTAAAAATACTTTTGAAATGATTACGCTAACTAAATAATAATGAGAGTAACTGAGAGTATTCAATAACACTAAACTGGAATGCTTAATGCTACAGAATGCAGGTTTCTCTGCATTATCATTGCTATATTGTGTAACATACCCTGTGTATTTCCTCGTGTGTTTTGATTGGGCAAAACATTGTGCGCACTGTGGGTTGGATCATAATTGCCATATTATATCAGTTTGCCAAGCTGTGACTTTGCTCTAGCAATCAATGTTGTTATTGAATTCAGCTCTGAGTGCATCTGTAAGAGGAAGGCAGGCCTTGTGGCCAAGAGAAGTGACGTGGCAAAACATGAGCCAGGCAAATAATCATTTAATTCGTCTTCTGCATTTATAAACCATCTTTGTGGCAACACTGTCAACAGTAATACTTTACACTTTAGTGATTAATTGATGCTACAGTATATTTAAAGAATAATATAAATGGTAAATATAATTTTTTTTAAATCTGCATTCTAAGGACTGATGAGCTGATGTCCATGTCATGGACCCTAGTAGTTGTTAGTGGTACAAGCTCAAATGCAAATTGTTGTATTCAGATGTATAAATTGGCATTTATAAATCGCTTATGCCGGATTGTAACATTATGTAAAATGTATAGAGATTACAGTGGAGTTAACATCACTAAAACGTAAATAAATGCACGACACTTGAGGTCAGAGTTGAACATAAAGTGTGATGAATTAGATGACAGCATTATGATGCTACATGTGTAATGAATTATAATGAGCTCACCACCACAGCCAGGAATCACTGATGAAAGCTGGAAACCCTTCAACAAAATTGGAGTGTTGTTGCTTATAGTCAGTCAGTTTTTTTATTTATGTTTATAGGTTAACGTCTCCTGTATTTCTCAGTAGTAGAGCAATGTGTTAGCAGCGCAAAAGGTCATGGGTTCGAATCCACTGTAAGCCATTTTGAATAAAAATATCTGCCAAATGCATACAGAATGTAAATCTAAACTTCAAATGTACCAAAATTTTATCCAGTCCTTTTTATGATGATTTATCTTTAAAGCATAGCTGCATTTTTTGTTCACAATTTATTACATTTGTGATATCACAAATTGTGAATATATGGTATATTTGGATCCTAAAGCATTTCTTTGGAGAACCATTGGTCTGCTCATTGTCTCGAAATAATCCAGATCCATATCTTTCTATTTTAAATCTGTCTAGATGCCTAGGAGACGAGACGATTCCTGTAGGCCTCTATGGAAAGATCAATAATATCAGTTTTGATGGATTTTATAAGCTCTTTTTTCGTTGTTGTTTTCAGAGACCATATGACCTAAAATCTTATATCCACACCCATCTAAAGCTCATAGGAACGACTGTTGAATTGCTCCATAAGAGATAAATGTTTTTATCGTTGAATGCTATGGATGCAGAGGTCAGCTCAAATGTTGACTCATCAAACCCAGTAACGATCCGCTAGCTTTTAGTTTCCTGAAGGTTCGAAGCAGCCCATCCCCAACTTTCTTTTCCTCTGAGTGTGCGAGAAAGAAAGAGCGAGAAGATAAGTTCATTTCTTTCTCTCTTTCTTTTCTGTCTGTCTGTCTTTCGCTCACAGTTTTTTCTAAGGCATATTTTTGTGGTAGGCCTGGCAGAGTGCTGCTCGTCTCTTACTGGAAGTGCACTTACTGCCTGGCACTTTCCTCGCCTCCCTCTATGCCCCTGTGTGTGTGTATGTGCGGTTGGCAATCTCTAACATTTTTATGTACAACTTTAATTCACTCTAGAGATTTTCAAGGTTTAAAATTTCCTTTTTTATTGTTTAACTCGTATAACTGCTCTTTCATTTAACTTCATTCTCCTTCTGTATCGCTTCTTTCTATGTTAGCCTCCGATCATTTGTCTGTTGATTAAAGATTCTGAATTACATTAAAGATTGCAACAAAGCTTTGCAGGTGCCATGTTAAGAAATTCACCATTACCGTTGCGTCGTGTGCATGCATGTGGAAACATCCAGATGTGTGTTAACTTTGCAAGGCAGCTGTAACGCGTGTGTAAATTGTATACTGGATATTGTGCGTGCTCCATAAGGTTGCCGAGCTGCCTGTCTGAAGACAAAGAAAATGCACGCTGCTGATGAGGCGTAGTCTCTCCTCTCGCTTTCTGCATTTGTGTGTGGGCAATCGTGCAGCCTTTTACAGTTTAAAACCCATGTGTATGAATATTTCTTTATTAGGATTAGGATTTTATAGAATTGATCTTTAATATAAACAAAGAAACCCTCGCTTTATGTTCTCGAAGCAGAAGCTTAGATGCTCATGACTAAAGCGAAATGCCTGACGGACAGAAAAAACGAGATGCACATAAGGACATGACTACCCACGATAGCAGCAGATGCCGAAATTATTATTATTATTTTTTTAATTAAATATCGCTTCTATCTCTCTTGCTCTACAACCCCCTTCATCTCTCCATTACTGCTTTTCGTTCACACTCGTTTCTCAATGTAGGTGTGTGTCGTCTAAGCGCACACAATGATAAATGCAGGATAAGTCTAAATAGCTCTACATGTGGATTCTGCTCTCTGGTCAGTGGACTCTCCTCATTAACTAAACATGACTTTTAAGAGGATTATTAGCCCAGTTTCTGGACAGGATGTCGAAAGCCATCAGGAGAGTGGGGGGAAAATCCATTACCATAATTGCATTGCGCTAGCGGAGGAGGAAAAAGGAAGGATGCAGAGATGTTTAAAAAAAAGAAGAATTGAGTGTGAGTGAAAGAGGAGGCTGGCAGGGATGCTGGAGGAGAGAAGAGGAGGAGGGGTGGATGGTTGATGGAGAACAGCACATTGCTTAGGTTGAATAATGACTACTCCTTGAATTCCCCCCGTGTCTGTGAACAGACTTGGTACGCTCCGCCTCCGACAATAAAGCAGCCCACAGTTACTCTGCTCGTGGCTCATATCTAGGTTCAGACCACTGGGCCACTATGGGGAAAAGAGTGCATGTGGCAGACAGTGCGTGGGCCTCTGGTAAGAGAGGTCAGAAAACGCCCCAGAAATGCACTGCTCCACTTCTGCAGAGGAAGATGGAAGGGGACAGGCACGAGCCTCCAAGCAACTTTCACCTCCCAGTACCACTTTGCCTGCGGGTTAAGGCACAGCATAAGTGAGTATCACCTACACGCATGCATTCGACACGCTCGCATCACCACCCATGAAACGTATAAACGCACATAAACGTACGCCTCTGTCAAGCAGTACATCCCAGAAGACGAGACTGTCGCCTTTGCCAAAGAGATGATGAAGATGGCGAGGATGATGATGAGGAACATGATGAAGGCTTGCCTTTCACACAGGAAGTGGTGGGGTTAGGGTGGGGTTCCTTCATTTTATTGTTCATAAGTAAAGGAAAGGAATAAAAGAGGACACCTATATAGATATAGTCTTTTCTGGTGTTGCGTAAGATTTGGAGAGGTGTATTTTATTACAAATCTAATTACGTGTATTCAGTACGTGCAACTATGGCTGTTTTTTGTTCAGCTTTCAATGCATATCTGTCCATATCTTTCTATATATTTCTGTACTTTTGCATTACGGTGCGTGAGGTGTGATTGCCATTATTAGTGCGTCGCATTATACTTGTAAGAATCGCTTCAAAATGTGCGTGTTTTATAATATAGTGTATTGTTATATGTTGCATGTATATTTACATTCTACTGTAAGATGATCTTTATATTGTATGACTTGCATCTTTTGCTCCCCTTGCTGTGATATGCATACTTTATCAAAATCAAATCAATGATTTGCTACATATTGGCCGTTTCTTAAATATATTATAGAAATCCACACTGCTTTATCGGATGGGTTATAGAAACCTCCCCTTTCAACCTATGTAATCTGCACTTTGTCTAGCTGTCAGAAATTTTCTAATGTTTAGTCACTCATGCACCATATTTGTATCTCTATGACATTTCTTGATGTTCTCTTAAATGATCATGTGTAAAAGTGACAAATATGCTGACATAGTTTACACTGTGTGTTATAAGCATGTTCTCAGCATGACCCAAATCCCTTCATGTAATTTCTGTTCCTTTTGTCAGATGGTGGCAGACCATGGATGTCTTGTGCCTTAAGGGGGCGCTACTCTATAACCTAATGGTTGGAGGCACAGTGACTGGGCAATAATTAAATTGAAATATTTTGCTGAGTTTTTGTTTAGTTTGTGTATAAATTGATAAATAAATGGCAAAATGGTCATGCAAAGCTCCACTGCCTTTGGTATCTTAGTCACACCCCTCCCCAACGCTGCCCTGATTCTCCATCTCTATTTCTATCACTTCCACTTGTTTATTCAGATGTGCCATTTAGATGTCACATTCCTCCAATCAGAATAAATCAATTCTCATTTACAACTGTCAGTCAAAGTGTGGATGGGGTGATGGGGTCTTGCCGCTTGGGTGGGGTGGAAAGAAGATGGCAATCTTTGGGGGGAGGGAGGAACAGGCTTCAACTTGGTCGAATAGAGGTGCGAATGGAGATCGTTTGTGCAGTATTGCTAATTTTTAATAATAAAATCCCCAAAAGCCTGTTTGTGGGTGATGCTTAGGAAGAAATCGGATTACTTGGTTTAGTTTTTGAGCAGATACCATTTTATCAAAATTAGTAGAAATCATACCTGAGATTGAAATTATATTTAATGCTTTGGCTAATAGTTGATGTTTCTTTTCGATTCAAAGGGTTGCATTTCTACTTCAATCCTTTCTTCAATCCTTCAGTATTGAGTTTTCAATGGTCTAATGATCCTCCAAACCCACAAGAACCGGCATCTCCTACCCGTCCGTCAGATACGTGGTACCACTCCCTATCCCAGCCCCCATTCAGTGTGTGCGTGTGCTGCGTATCATTCCAGTTCTTTTCTCTCAGCTCTTTTTAATCCAAATAAATGTGGGAATGTCCTCTATCCAGCTGCATCTGTACATTTAGTACAAATGTATTAGCATATCTATAACGTCTACAAGAGCTGCACGCTCAGATCATCTTCTCAGATATTTCTAAATGTAGCCTGCATAACTGTAGAGGCTACTGATGTGTGCATTTTCCATCTGGGATCATTGAAAATGACATTGTGGGCACGAAAGAGCCCATGCATTTGAAAGATGTGCAGAATGGTGGCTTATAATTAGATATAAGCTGCAGTTACTTTGTGATTTGCAATGCATTACGTTCTACTAGAGCTTGGTGGTTGCAACTAGTTGTCAAATACGGACGTCCAAATGGCGGTTGCTATCTGGGTGGATTTTCTTCTAATGCACATTTTCCAAATCAATCAAGAGATTTTAATGATTTTCTTTGTGTGCATATGAAGGTGGTTCATGGGCTTGCATGAAGGTGGGGTGCACAGTACTTTAAAATCTAGAACGTAGTGATCCATAGCTTGCTAAACCAGACCTGGCTATTCGAGAGCCGCCATTTTGGGGCAGTGTTGCACAGGGTCGATTCTAAGCTGATTTTTTGCAGTGATTTTGATAATGATGGCAATTCTCTTTCTCTGGCCTGTGGTGCTTTCGTCTTGGAGGAAGTATGGAGAGAAGGAGAGAGAGAGAGAGAGAGAGAGAGAGAGGGCGTGTGCTGTGAATGCAGAAAAAGGGGAAAGTAGGTTGCAGCGCGTTTAACCTCCATGCCATGTCTCTTGTTCCAGGGCTTTCTGAAGAACGAGAGAGACAATGCACTGCTATCAGCCATCGAGGAGTCACGCCGCAGAGTAAGTGTCTGTTTTTACATCTCTGTATCCATTTACATCCATTTGGATGTGTTTATTCATGTGTCATTGCATCCGTCAAACCACTTCTCGAAAAGTATCCCGTCCTTGACAAGACATGCATTTCTAACAGCGTAACTTCGTCAGTGCACTACGTCCCAAATTGCGCAGTCATTTCCATTCTGCGCAGTTCATCTGACGGCTCCTTTAAAATCGTCTCTTCGTAGACAGGCCAAGAGTTACAGGAGGTTGTTTTAGATCAGTGCTTCCTTTTCCTCTTATTGGCTCTTCAGCTGCTGTCAGAGAGGTAAAAACAGACCCCTTCACCTGTTATTATCCCTCTCTCAGCAGCGGGTAGCCGGCCTACACCAGATCAATATCCACTCTATTCTTTTAGGCCAGTCATCAAACCTCTCAGTAAGAAAGATTGTCAGCGTACAGATGATAATTTCCTCACAGAGGAAAGAAGTGTTACACACAGATGGCTCATGTTTTCAGTTCACAAAGTGCTTTACAAGCGATTTGGGAAGATGCACGTCTGTGTCTGTCACAGGGAAGTTCAAAATAAACTTTCTAGTACAGTTCCTAATGGCGGATTGACTAAAAGAACTAAAAAACTGTACTGATTTACAAATATTCAATAACACTTTACAAGAAGATTGCATTTGCTAACATTTGTTAATGCATTAGCAAACATAAACGGTTGGAATTAACTAACATTAACAAAGATTAATGATTGGACAAAAACTATATTGCTCATTAGGGCTGGGTATTGCAAGGGCCTCACGATACTCACCACGCTGTGGTGCTGTGCAGTACATGCACCGATATATTGCGGTATATTTCCCTTTTTTTGCCAAAGTGCTTCCACACGTCGGCTTGGAAAGCTGCAGATGTTTTTACATTTTCTGCCATTTTTCTCACTCCCACTAACTTCTGAGACATTGGCCCTATATGACAGACAACTGGACAGCGACAACTACAGCGGTGGAGAAGGTCGTTTGACGCACACCGAGGGATTTGATGGATTTTTTATATCGATACTAGAGATTGAAATACCGATACACTACGGCCCTATTGCTCATATAGTTTTTGCTAGCTAATGCATTTACTAATGTTAATTAACGTTATTTAAAATGTTACTAAATATTTTAATAATTTAAAAAAATAGCTTTATTTTTAAATGTTAAAATAAGGAATAAATATATGACATTTTCTCTTTGCATATTTGTGGCTATTAGTGCAGATAATCGCATCACTTGCAGAATCATAATAGGAAATGAGTATCCGTCTCCTAATGATAACCAATTTTTAGTTGCATTTGGTGCTTGGCGAACAATAATTTTGGACACTGAGTGAGAAAAATGTAAATTACTGAATTATTAAATGGTAATTTTGATCTAGAAAAAACATTCAGGGTACAGTTAGTTCTAATAAAAAGCTGAACAATATGATATTATTCATTTTTGGATAATATGAAACCAGAACAAGAACTCCACGTTGTAGAAAAACACTTTTTTTGTTCAGAAATGTTACCTGATTCACATTAACTTCATGCTGTGCTGTTATCATCTCATCTCCCTCCATTACGCCCTATTCTAAAATCATCTCTGGAGTTCAGAAGACATTTTAATTAGAAAGCTCTCAATTATCGCACGACGATCCGTCGGGACCAAGTAAAATAGACGGTCTTTAGATTCAATCAGGGTACGGGCTAAATCGGTAGTAGGCGTGAAGGCAGACCCAAATAACGGCACAGTTTCATTAGTAAAGCCAACCAGGTTTTAGCACACCAGACCCAGTTTGAGGTTCCCAAGGTTCCCAGCTCTTGTTCCTTATCTCTCGGAGGGAAGGTTGGGGTGGGATTGGGGGGATGGGTGAAGATTGTGGTGCACGTTAGCACTTATGGTGCACAGCATGCTTCCAGATCCAGGCTTCTGCACCACTAGCTATTTTTAATGCGTCACATCGGGTAACCTATATATTCACAGTCAATATCGTAGTAGCTTGCTGTTCTATATCATGTTTTGTTTTCTTCCCGACCCGTGTCCGCAATGTCTTTCACGTTGTCAATCTGTCTCGCAGACGTTTCTGCAGGCGGAGGAGTACCACAGAGACTCCATGTTGGTGCAGTGGGAGCAGGTGAAGCAGAGAGTCTTGCACACCCTGCTGGGAGCTGGAGAAGATGCATTGGACTTCAGCCAGGATGTGGAGGTCTGATGAACACAACACTAATCACAAACACGCACACTTCTTAAATGTCTTTGTCTTTAATATGATATCCCACACTCACAATGAAGCACAAACGCTCTCATTTAACATATGGAGCTTGTGATTTGTTGGCGTGATACACGTATCCTGTGGCTATGTGTGGCCTGGATTTCGGCACCAGTGAAATCTTATCTGCAAGCACTTTACAGACAAGCTTTTAGTTCTTTCAGACAAGACCATTTCGATCGGATCTTTAAATACAAGATAACAGACTTGGAAATCAAGCAGAAGTGTGTAATTTAAATGGGACATATCATGAAAATCTGACTTTTTCAATGTTTAAGTGCTATAATTGGTTCCCCAACCTAGAAAATGTGTAAGTGATCAACGAAGTAACTTAGTTTTAGTAAACTATTCTTTGCAAGCAAGTGAAAAAATAGGTCATTGAAATTTGGTTCCCCCTGTGATTTCATAAGGGGTTAATACTGCACCTTAAAGGAATATTCCATTTTCTTAAAAGAAAAATCCAGATAATTTACTCACCACCATGTTATCCAAAATGTTGATGTCTTTCTTTGTTCAGTCGAGAAGAAATTATGTTTTTTGAGGAAAACATTGCAGGATTTTTCTCATTTTAATGGACTTTAATAGAGCCCAACATTTAATGCTTAACTCAACACTTAACTCTTTCACCGCCAGCGTTTTTAAAAAAAGTTGCCAGCCAGCGCCAGCGTTTTTCATGATTTTCACCTAAGTTTAATGCCTTCCAGAAAATGTTCTTCTTTAAATATATAAACATACAATATAACAAATGAAAGAACAGACCCTCTGCTTTCAAACAAAAAAAACCGTTTCATCCTACCTTTAGTGGTTCTTTTGTAATCAGCTTTTGAATATGGGTAGGTTTCTGCAAAAACACCACATTTTGAGCAAAAAGCAGAGATAATTCAATTTTTGTGATGGACTTTTCATAGAGATCCCATTCAGAGCGATCTTTAAAACAGACATGGACATGCAGCCGCTTGCCATAGGGCAATACTTCCGGGTTTAAAAAGTTGCGGAAGGCCACCTAGTGGATAATAGCGGTATTGCGGAAAGACGGAAAATCTCGTCATTGGCGGGGAAGCGTTTTCTCTTAATTGACGAGATATCTCGTCAATGGTGGTGAAAGAGTTAACAGTTTTTTTTCAACAGAGTTTCAAAGGACTCTAAACGATCCCAAACAAGGCATAAGGGTCTTATCTAGCGAAACGATTGTCATTTTTGACAAGAAAAATAAAAAATATGCTCTTTTAAACCACAACTTTTCGTCTAGGTCCGGTCCAGCATGACCTAACGTAAATGCGCAGTGACGTAGGGAGGTCACTTGTTACATATATAAAACGCACATTTGCGGACCATTGTAAACAATAAACTGACACAAAGACATTAATTAGTATCAGTTGACATACAACAACGTAGGAACGGTCCTCTTTCAACACACTTGTAAACACTGGGGCGTAGTTTCGCGTTCGTCCTCTGTGACCTCTTGACGTAATGACGTATTGCGTGGCGCATCACGACCGGATCTAGACGAGAAGTTGTGGTTTAAAAATGATTTTTTTTTTCTTGTCAAAAATGACAATCTTTTTGCTAGATAAGACCCTTATGACACGTTTGAGATCGTTTATAGTCTTTTGAAAATGAGTTGAAAAAAACTGTTAAGTGTTGAGTTAAGTATTAATTGTTGGGCTCCATTAAAGTCCATTAAAATGAGAAAAATCCTGTAATGTTTTCCTCAAAAAACATACTTTTTTCTCGACTGAACAAAGAAAGACATCAAAATTTTGGATGACATGGTGGTGAGTAAATTATCTGGATTTTTCTTTTAAGAAAATGGAATATTCCTTTAATCTGCACTATTCAATCATGGCACTGCAATTAAGTGCAGAGATCAACTCATTTGCATTTAAAAGGACACACCCAAAAACGGCAAATTTTTGCTCACACCTACAAAGTGTCAATTATAACATGCTATAATAAATTATCTATATGGTATTTTGGGCTAAAACTTCACATACATACTCTGGGGCTAGCAAATATGTATTTGACATCTTAAAAAAAGTCTTGAAATGTCTCCTTTAAGCACTGCAAGCTTTGCCAAATCAATTTTTTTTTTAAAAAGGTTTAAACTGTCTGAGGTTTATATTTATATGTCCATAGAGAAAGAAAAAATTAGGGGGGGGGGGGGGGTTGGCAGCACTTTTCTTATCTTCAATCAATGTCAAGATGAATAAAACATCAAACATTGAAGATGACGAGCTTTATTTCCAAATAATAAATACAAAAAACAGCATGTTTCATAATTGTGGCCTCGAGTGGAACAATAGTCTGTCTTGCCAAACAAAGACGCTCTTTTTGAAAAGGCAAAACCTTTCTTTTTTTAAGTCTTTTGTTGTCCTACAAAGGATACCAGTGTTGTGTTTTTAGACGCAAAAATTTGTGTGCTTTAAGCAATTTTTGACTGCTGTCCTGCTACTTTAATTATTAAACAGCAGTTAAATTTTCCATGTGTGACCTGCTTACTGTGCCAGTTGCTCACCACAAGCCTGGGTCGTCCATGCCCATCACATAGTCATACAGACCACAACGCCTCAATGGCTTTCTTTTCCTCCAGTTCATAGAATTGGCTGTGCGCGTGTGGGTGCACGCTTGCGTGTGTGTGTAGCCTACTGTACTGTACTGCACTGTGTGCCATGTGCTATCAAGCGTTAGTTATGTTCTTCACAATAGCTTCACGCTACATTGGTTGCTGCATTTAGATTAAAAATAACGGCTTGTGGACTTGTCCGCCCCACACTTAAAAAAATACATATGTACTCCTGCACATTAATGATCTTGTGTTGTGTAGACATCCTTGTTTGTGGTGTAATAAGACTGTTGCCTTTTGTTCACCCCACAGCCGAGTTTCGTGAGTGAGGTCGGGGTTCCTGGACGCAGTGCACTTGACAGTGTGGAAGTTGCATATAGCAGACAGGTTTGTAGAAAGGGTTACATTATTACATTACATTATTATAAATAGAGTTACTTTTTACATTATTGTAGCAATAACATTTATTTTATGGCAAAGATAACTAGCTGTTTTGCACTTAAGTGGCATAGGTAAAAGAAAGTGAATAAAAGCCCTCATATTATCTATTTCTAATATTGCCCTATTAAGACAGATACAGTAAAATGTGCATCCTTAGTTAATGTATATATTATATGTAAGCTATAGAAAGCACCACAGTCTCTAGTCTTTGCATTGGTTACTCTTGCCTGCTTAGCCAGACATGAGAATAAATGGGTCGTGTTTTGTGAGCCAAGCTCGATTGATCCAAAAGATCGATTGGCTGTAAAGAAACATGATGGGTTAGCTCCCAATTTATCCACAAAGGGGAGGGCCATCTCTCATCCTCTCCTTCTTTGTTCTCCCTTTTGTTAGACCTCGCATTTTCTATTTCATAATGTGTCGCCACATCGCATGCGGAGTCATTTTCTTGGTCTTTGTACTCTTTTTCGAAGAACTTCTAAACGTTTTTATCGTATTCGTTTTGTTCTTCATCATCCATCACTTCACTTCCAGATCATAGCGTATCCAGAGCTCAAACTTGCATTTCTCCTTGCTTTAGATCTACATCTTCAATGAGAAGATTGTAAATGGACATCTTCAGCCCAATCTGGGTGATCTTTGCGCCTCAGTCGCCAAAGGCCTCGATGATAAGGTACGTCATATTCTGCCTGTGTCAGGCGTCCAATCTTTTCTCACAGTATTTAACTCAGAAGCTGGTAATAATGATAGGGATGCTCGTGCATATGTTTGTAGAACGTGTCGGACATGTGGCTCATGGTTAAGCAAATGACAGATGTTCTGCTGGTGCCGGCAAAGGACACGCTGAAGAGTCGAGTGTCGGTGGACATGCAGATGGCCTTTGTTAGACAGGGCCTGCAGTACCTGGAGAACAGGTGAGAAATAGAGGACACAAAACTGAGAATTGCAAGTGTTTCGGGAGTGCTGTTTTGGGAATAAAGGAACCCCCTAGCCCCTACCCTCCAAAGGGTTGAGATATACATGTGACCCTGGACCACAAAATCACTCAAAATGGTCATTTTTTTTTTATTGACATTTATATATCATCTGAAAGTTGAATAAATAAGCTTTCCATTAATGTATGGTTTGTATGGATAGGACAAGATAGGTTAAGATACAACTGTTCCCCTTTAAAGTTGTCAAAATGAAGTCCTTAGCAACTGCATCCACTCACAAAAATAAAGTTTTGATATATTTACGATAGGAAATTTTGATGATCTTGATGGAATATAATCTACATAATATCCTAATGTTTTGGCATAAAAGAAAAATCAATGTAGTGTTGACTATTGCTTCAAATATACTTCTGCTACTTAAAAGGGGTTTTGTGGTCCAGGGTCACATATTTTAAGATATTTCTAGGTTTTTATTTAATTCTAAATTTTTAATTGAAATCTTTTAGTTAAAATTAAGACTTCCTTTGTTACTTAAATATTTAACTCTAAATATTGGAATGATAACTATATGAGTAACCAGTCAATAATATGATAAAATTAAAAAATAAATGTGCAGATTATTTGCATACATTCTCTTTTTTGAGGGCCAAGTCTAAAATTTCTGGTTTTATTAAATTTTGAAAGAATATTTGGGGGATAATTGCAAAATTTTGTGGTGTAACCGGTCTGTGTCAATTGGTGTAACAAGTATTTTTTAAATGAAAATATAAATATATTCATAAAAAAATGGGGAATAAAATATAATCATCAATAGTTTAGTGTAATATGATTTTTTTACATAATTTTTTAAACATTATTTGTTAAAGATTATTTTGTCTATTATTCAGCATATGTCAGGACAAATATTACAAAAATGCATTAAAATATACATTTAGAAATAGCTTATAAAATTATATTTAAAAATGTTTTTTTTTCTGATTACACTTACATGCCATCAAGGTGGATAAAATATTTAATATTTCCAATTTGGTGCAATTGGCGGTTACACAATTTGACATTTTCAGGTCCATTCTTAACTTTCATAAAAATGGCGCAATTGTAATTTCTTTATTGCATAAATTAACATAAATACACTGTGCATTGAAATAAACCTGATGCGTGCTTTTAAAAGTTTTTAAAAACGATTTTTGAATTTCTCATCTTGCCAAATTGTTTTTGTCACTGACCCTGCTATAGATTCGTAATTGTACAGGAAATACTGGTTTGTACAGGATGAAAGCAGTAAAATATTACCTTTTTTTAAATAAGATTTAATTGAAATTTTTTACTATTTTCTGCAGCTATAAGAACTACACTATGGTCACTGTATTTGGAAACCTGCACCAGGCACAGCTAGGTGGAGTGCCTGGTACTTATCAACTGGTATGCAGCTTCCTAAACATCAAGCTTCCGACTCCACTGCCAGGCATGCAGGTAATGCACCAAATTGTGTACACATAGCACAGACAAAACTGCATGTATAGATCTGGTGGACTGTGGCTCAACATTGTTTGAATGTATTCACCGTACATAGGCCAATAAGCCTCTTTTTTTCTTAGTAAGAAGTGATTGAATAAACTCCATGTTAGAAAAATGTGCGTATGTGTGCGACAGGACGGCGAAGTAGAAGGCCATCCGGTGTGGGCTCTGATTTATTACTGCCTTCGTTGTGGAGACCTGTCGGCAGCTATGCAGGTGGTGAACAGGGCGCAGCATCAGCTGGGCGACTTTAAAATCTGGTTCCAGGAGTACATGAACAGCACCGACCGACGGTATGAACGCACATACACAGACACCCCAAAACTAGATCACATCCTGTGAGGACCATCGCTCTATCTTTCTATTTTGCACTTGACCTAGCTTTGCTTTTTCTTCCTATACCATACATACGTTTTTTCTTTTAATCTACGTGCACAATAATTTTGTCAAGTAACCCTGTTGTGGGTTTGTGTGTTGTTTCGACCAGTCTTTCACCGGCAACAGAGAATAAACTACGGCTGCATTACCGTCGTGTGCTGAGGAACAGTGCAGATCCTTACAAGCGTGCCGTCTACTGCCTCATCGGTAAATGCGACATAGCTGACAACCACGGAGAGGTTGCGAATACGACAGAAGATTATCTATGGCTCAAGGTGAGATATTTGGTCACAAATATAGACTTGGTCATCTAGTCGTCCATCAATTTTTAGTTATGTTCACTGGTGTATGCAACCCCTGCACTTTTTTTGTGTGTGTTTAATGGAGGGCAGCAGAAACATCAGGCATCCCACCGACCCATCCCAAAAGTTGATTTTGAAAGTAGACTTTTGTATGTCACATTGTGAGCTGTCTTAAACACAAAAGCACTACAGTCTCTTAGTCATTGTTGACAGATATACTGATATTTTTGCCAAAGACTCTAGACTGGTACTGCCAGTTCATCTGTGTGTTTGACCTATCAATGAGCTCCTCAGAGAAGTTAATCTGAATGGATCTAGCCTTGACGCAACTGCTCATCGTTTTACATTGTGTCTTTTCCAGCTGAATCAAGTGTGTTTCGATGATGATGGCAGCAGTGCTCCTCAAGACAGAATGACTCTGCCCCAGCTTCAGAAACAGCTACTGGAAGACTATGGTGAGATGCACAGGCACCAATATGTCATATATCAAAGTGCTAAAGAGATTTCAAAACATTGCAATATTTACTGTATTAAAATATTTTTCAGTGTTTCCTTAAAATAGAAATGGCTGTGATGTAAGTCATTGAACTTTTTGAACTTGGATCGCTGTTGAAAGTTGCAAAGCGCTCAATCAGCACATTGAAGATGCCACATTGCATCTCACATTGCGATACCTACCTTATTAATGAAGCACGCACCTTTGGAGTAGAGTTTTAATGCAGAGCTTTGACAGGAAAGATGAGAAAGAGTCGCAACAGTAAAAGTGTGAGGGAGACCGATTTACCTGTGCAGTAATATTAAAGGAAAACACCACCGTTTTTCAATATTTTACTATGTTCTTACCTCAACTTAGACTAATTAATACAAACCTACCTATCTTTTTTCAATGCGTGCACTTAATCTTTGTACAGCGCGTCCATTTATCCTAGCCCCATTAATTCTTTAGGATCCAAACAGGGATGAATTTAGAAGCCACCAAACACTTCCATGTTTTTCATATTTAAAGACGAGTAAGTAGGGTGGCACAAAATAAAACATGGGAATTTTTTTAGCGGATAAAAAATTATAACTATATTGTATGGTGAAAGAGAACTTAGTTTGCAGCACTTCGACCTCGGGTGCAGTAATATTGATGGAAGTTTGAGAGAGAGGGGGAGTAGTCAGGAGTGATAATATTACTGCGCACCGAGGTCGAAGTGCTGCAAACTAAGTGCTCTTCCGCTATACAATATAGTTCTCATTTTTATCTGCTTAAAAAAAGTCACGTTTTATTTTGTGCCACCATACTTACTCATGTAACAGTCTTTAAATAGGGAAAACATGGAAGTGTTTGGTGGCTTCTAAATTCATCCCTGTATGAATCCTAAGGAATAAAAGGGGCTAGGCTAAATGCTAACACATCCACAACGTGCTGTACAAAGATTAAGTGCACGCATTGAAAAAAATAGGTATGTATTAATTGTCAAAGTTGAGGTAAGAACATAGTAAAAAATTGAAAAACGGTGGTGTTTTCCTTTAAAAATTGAGGATGCAATGCGATGCATCAAGATATCTAATTGAATCAAACTGTTGACATAATAATCGTAATTGAATCAAAACGTGAGTCCAGTTGGTTGAAATGGGGCAGCCCCAGCCAGGTCATGAGTTGCAGGCAGTAAGTAAAACCACATCAAATGTCTGTGGTTTGTTGGTAATTGGCACGTAAGTGCATATAATATAAACAACACAAACGGTTATTTACTAATAAATGCAAGTAACTAATGCTAGAGAATAATATTACAGCTACATAACTCAACACAAAATGTCACAGTACGTCTACAATTCATCACAATATGTCACAGTAAATCTGTTTAACAAATTGCCTTTCAATGAGCCACACTTTGGTCAATTCATTTCACAGAGCCAATCAATCATTCCACTTATCTGTAGATTCACTTCAGTCCCACAGGAAGAGATTTAAATGGTGTCTGAAAGAGCAGGAAGTTAGTCAGTATGCAAAATCCCACTATTCAGTCTTTGCCAGCGTGCCTGGCCCAGATAAAAGTGTGCGTCATTGTGCTGTTTTCTCACGGCTTAAACTTCTCCTCTCCCAATTTTAAAAAGGCATCCGCTCATATTTTTCCACCTGCCTGATGAGTAAGTCTTATCTCGCCGGCACTCCTGCAGTACACCACATTAAATACTCTCTCTCGCCGATAAGACTCCTTCACTCCCAGCTGCGCCGTGCAAAGTCACAGTAGGTCTTTTAAGACGTCAGTTTTAATGAGAGTGGATTATTTCAACTCATGCAAATGGAAATGAAATAGTGTATTTAAGCACATCACAGCCGAGGAAGATTTATGTGCAACCTATTACTCGCATTCAAATTCCTTAAGTTACAAATCCCTACCGCTACATTTGCATACATATGTTGTTCATATCCCACAGTGTTTTATATTGTTCTGTACAGTAAGTGGTTTTGGATTAAACTAAAGAATCATAAGTGTTTTTGTAAATATGCATTATTAAGACATGCTTTAATTGTTTTTTACAGGCGAGTCTCATTTCTCGGCCAGCCACCATCCCTTCCTGTATTTCCAGGTGCTTTTCTTGACTGCGCAGTTCGAAGCGGCCATAGCGTTCCTCTTCCGAGTGGAACGTCTGCGCAGCCATGCCGTCCACGTGGCTTTGGTGCTGTACGAACTCAAGCTCCTCCTAAAATCATCAGGCCAGAGCGCACAACTTTGTAAGTTCAGGGTTCACTAATGAAAAAAAAATTATATTAGAAGGAAATACATTATTGTGCAAAAGTCTTCCACCACCAGTATTTTCTGGTTGTATTCTATATATGGTCACTATACCATCGCAAAAGCAACAAATCTAAGATATATATAACACTGCTATTTTGGTAGATTTAGTGCATAGTTAAACTGGTAAATTAGACACACAGTTATTTTTTAATGTAATGATGCGTGCAAAAGTGGCACAACTGTTTAATGAATTTATACAATCAATTTTTATGTTTTCTAAACGAGAAGTAAACCTCATTATTCAGATGATCCTATTAAAGAAATTTGTGATCTGTTGCTTTTAGTGAGTCAAGAGGCTGGAGATCCACCAATGGTGCGACGGCTGAACTTCATCAGACTGCTGATGCTCTACACCCGCAAGTTTGAGTCCACTGACCCACGAGAGGCCCTACAGTACTTCTACTTCCTCCGGTACGCTAACAGGGGGTCACCCAGGGTGATGTAAAGAAAGAGCTGATCTCTGATCAGTCACATTTGTCCGCTGTTGAACAAATCCTTATTTTAAATGCACTGTTTCTGGTTTGATTAGTGGGAGAACTTATGTAGAAGTCATTCCAGTTTCTCTGAAAATACTAAACGGAAATCCCTCTCGGAGAAAAGATTAATATGTCATGAATAACTCAGAAGCTTCCACGAACGATTCATGAATAATTAAACCCTGACCATGCACACTGAGAATTCACCCTTATTGTTTTAAGAGACCTCATAGAAATTGTTTTAAAAAGGAAATGGTTGATCTTTTTTAAAGGCCTTTTACGTCTGTGTCACAAAGTGAACACATTACTTGCATTGCAAAATGTTTTCATGCTTTAAATTGCTGCACTGTGCATATTGCAAGCTCGCAGTGGTTGATATGCTGTTCTCTGATTGGCCACAGGAACGAGAAGGACAGTCAAGGAGAAAACATGTTCATGCGATGCGTCGGCGAACTAGTCATCGAGAGTCGCGAGGTAAGAACCGTTGCGCATGCTAATTCGTACCACTGTGTTGCATAATATCTCATTCCTGTCAATATTTAACTCTCATCTTAGTTTGACATGCTTCTCGGAAGACTCGAAAAAAATGGAAGCAGAAAGGTACGTTGAGCTCTCTTTCTGTACATGTCACTTGGTGTCACACACACACGTCGTTCATTCATTATTGTCTCAAAGGCCTTCACGACACAGTCTGCTCTTTCATGCTCGTTCACCAACACAATTGCATATTCAAAGATTTGCTCGGCTCTGAGCGTTTTCTGTGAATCCTTTCAGCCTGGTGTGATTGATAAGTTTGCCGGGGACACGGGGGCCATCATTACTAAGGTGGCTTCGGAGGCCGAGAACAAGGGGTTGTTTGAGGAGGCCGTCAAACTGTACGAGTTAGCCAAGGTAAGCGTAGCTGTATCGTGACATTCAGTTTATTACTGTGAAGTTGGAGAGTAGATGTTTATCGGGTGAAATCTTTTTTTTTTGTTCCAGAACCCTGATAAGGTTCTAGAGCTGATGAACAAATTGCTAAGTCCGGTTATCGCTCAAGTCAGCGAACCCCAGTCGAACAAAGAGCGACTTAAAAACATGGCGGTGGCTATTGCTGAACGGTAAAGTTTCATGTTAACTATGTACACAGTCCTCTGCAGACTTTTAAATGGGGAATTATTCTTATTATTATGGTATTTGGTTGATTTAAAGTTGTATTTTTTGTGAGCACAGGTACCGTGCTAATGGGATAGCTGGGGAGAAGACCGTGAACGGCACCTTTTACCTTCTTTTGGACCTAATGACGTTCTTTGATGAGTATCATGCTGGACACATTGACGGAGCTTACGATGTAAGTCCAGTATAAGACGCCCTACTGACTTTAGATCAGTCCTGTCATGTGTTTAACCAATTACAACCTGTATGTTTTGTTTCTGTGTCAGGTGATTGAGAGACTAAAGCTAGTTCCTTTAAGTCAGGACAGTGTTGAGGAGCGAGTCGCAGCCTTCAGAAACTTCAGCGATGAGGTGAGAGATTTGCCCTTACATCCCCTTTTTTTATTATTTCCCTGAATCATGGATGTAATCGTTCTTTGGATACTTTTGTTCAATGCCTTCAGTCTTTATGTAGAAAGCAAAGCTTGTTTTTTCTGTGTATTTACACTTTTTTTGCACGCATGTGTTATTAATATTAGCATAAATACTTTTTTGTTGTTACACCTTCGTCTAGTTTGACAGGTAAGTAACGCTAATTGTCTTAAAGGATTAATCAATTTTCTTAAAAAAATCCAGATAATTTACTCACCACCATGTCATCCAAAATGTTTGATGTCTTTCTTTGTTCAGTTGAGAGGAAATTATGTTTTTTGAGGAAAACATTTCAGGATTTTTCTCATTTTAATGGACTTTAATGGAAACCAACACATAACACTTAACTCAACACTTAACAGTTTTTTTCAACGAAGTTTCAAAGAACTCTAAACAATCCCAAACGAGGCATAAGGGTCTTATCTAGCGAAACGATTGACACGAAAAATAAAAAATATGCAATTTTAAACCACAGCTTCTCGTCTAGGTTTGGTCCTGTGATGCGCCAAGGCGACCTCCCGCAAAACGTCATCACATCAAGAGGTCACGGATGATGTATGCGAAACTACGCCCCAGTGCTTACAAGTGTGGAGAAAGAGGACCATTCCAACGTTGTTGTATTTCGAATGATACTAATTAATGTCTTTTGTGTCAGTTTATTGTTTAAAATGGTCCGCAAATGTGCGTTTCATATATGTAACACGTGACCTTTCTACGTCACTACGCAATTACGTGAGGTCGCGCTGGCTCGTTTTTTTTTTTCTTGTCAAAAAATGACAATCGTTTCGCTAGATAAGACCCTTATGCCTCGTTTGGGATCGTTTAGAGTCCTTTGAAACTCCGTTGAAAAGAACTGTTAAGTGTTAAATGTTGGGGTCCATTAAAGTCCATTAAAATGAGAAAAATCCTGGAATGTTTTCCTCAAAAAACATAATTTTTTCACGACTGAACAAAGAAAGACATCAACATTTTGGATGACATGGTAGTGAGTAAATTATCTGGATTTTTAAAAAAAATGGACTAATCCTTTAATATGTTGAGCTGAATGAAGTGGGTAGGGTTAATTCATGGAAACTGATCTTACATGTTACCAAAAGGAATTTAAAACCCGCATTGTTTGGCTTTCTGGTTTTAGGGAGGATAAGTGAAATTTTGTTATCATTGGTATATGAGAACTGGGTGAAGGTTTGGTTTTTGCGAGCTGTCAAGTGTTTTAAAGGAAAACACCACAGTTTTTCAATTTTTTACTAGGTTCTTACCTCAGCTTAGACAAATTAATACATATCTATCTTTTTTCAATGCGTGCACTTAATCTTTGTACAGCGCCTTGTGAATGTGTTAGCATTTAGCCTAGCCCCATTCA
>NC_133345.1:22710666-22810666 GCF_030506205.2 Paramisgurnus dabryanus | reverse complement strand
ATTCAATTGGAACAAGTTCAAAACGAAAGTAGCGTTTCGAACTAGGAATGGCAAAGTGCACCAGATGTAACCGTGCCATTGACACCCCACCAAAGTTTTCAGATTTCTTCTCCAAAATGGAAGTTTAATTGCTTTTCATAGCCGTGAATGGTTGCACTCAATTGTAATGACTTTAGCCATTCACTTTTTAAAGAGCTTAAGTCACACTACATTTGTTAAACTGAATTGCTTTCCTCATCCTGGGACGCTTTGACGCCATTGTACACCAACACAACCAAAGGCTCATCAATTTTAAAATTTACGTTTTATTTTCGTAAATGTGCAGGATAATTACCAGGGTCTTATTAGAAACTTTCCCAGAGGGTTGGGAACACTTAACGTTGCGTGCTATGAGATGCTATGACTGCAGCTGGGAAATGGCATGTCGTCAAATCGACTGATGGCTGTTGGGGATTGGTCGATTAGAGCGCAATCCCATGATGCTTTTTGTCTGTATGTGTGTCCCAGCAGGAAATGGCTTCGTTAACCCGAGGGGCTCGCCAGGGCTTCTGGGTACACCCAGCGGGAACGGACTGGGTAAAGTCATGCCTGCGAAGTCACCACCACCGGGGGGCAACATGGCCATCGGCAGCCGCAAGCCAGACTTGAGAGTCGTCATCCCCCCATCCAGCAAGGGCATGATGCCTCCCCTGGTGAGTGTTAAGAAATGAACTTTTATCCACGCTTACTCTCAAGACACTTCCATGCCTACGTGATTATTCAGTTGCTTCAAATCTACTTGGTCTATTACTACTATTATTATAAGATCTGGGTACGAGTTGAGAACCACTGCCATAGATCAGTATTTGGGACATTCCACCAAATCGGTGCAATTTGCAAGTTGTTAGTTAACTCATCAAAATAAAAAGTTCACTTTTTATCTTTTTTAACACTAAATCTAATATCGCACATATTTTACTTTTCAAAATGAGTATTGGTCAATCTCAGCTAACTCGTTTATTTTGTTAACAAGGTTTCATTAGTCCATTTTCTTAAAAAATAAATCCAGATAATTTACTCATCATCATGTTCAGTCGAGAAGAAATGATGTTTTTTGAGGAAAACATTCCAGGATTTTTCTCATTTTAATGGACTTAATAGACCCCAACACTTAACAATTTTAATGCAGTTTAAAATTGTAGTTTCAATGGAGTTTCAAAGGACTCTAAATGATTCCAAACGAGGCATAAGGGTCTTATCTAGCGAAATGATTGTCATTTTTGACAAGAAAAATAAAAAAATATGCACTTTTAAACCACAACTTCTCGTCTATCTCCAATCCTGTGGCGCCCCAGCGCGACTTCACGTAATTGCGTAGTGACGTGGAAAGGTCACGTGTTATTTATATGAAACGCACATTTGCAGACCATTTTAAACAATAAACTGACACAAAGACATTAATTAGTATCATTCGACATACAACAACGTTGGAACGGTCCACTTTCTCCACACTTGTAAACACTGGGGCGTAGTTTCGATGCATCATCCGTGACCTCTTGACGTGACGACGTATTACGTGAGGTCGCGCTGGCGCGTCACAGGACCGGAGAGAGACGAGAAGTTGTGGTTAAAAAGTGCATATTTTTCAGTGATCATTTCGTTAGATAAGGCCCTTATGTCTCGTTTGGGATCGTTTAGAGTCCTTTGAAACTCCGTTGAAACTGCAATTTTAAACTGCATTAAAACTGTTAAGTGTTGGGGTCTATTAAAGTCCATTAAAATAAGAAAAATCCTGGAATGTTTTCCTCAAAAAACATAATTTCTTCTAGACTGAACAAAGAAAGACATCAACATTTTGGATGACATGGTGGTGAGTAAATTATCTGGAAGTTTTTTTTTATGAAAATTGACTAATCCTTTAATAGAGGGTGGAGATATGGTAACAGGACTGAGTTTTTGGCATAGATTTAGAAAATACATGAAATATAGCTGCATTAGACACTGAGCAAATTCTAGTGATTTACCAAAATGTTTTATTCTTAAATAAACCAATAGCATAAAAGAAATAATATAAGTAACAAGATTGAACGTCAAGATTGACATTCACAGTCATAGCATCATTATCATCAAATATACAAAAAAGAAAATGAGAAAAGTTAATTTTGATCTTCACATGGCCTTCAGAGGATCCAGATGATGTCACTTCCTGTTGAAAATGTGACTTATTCTTAGATTTTCAAAGGTTGGGTAACAGGGCTGAGTGAAATCCTGGGGACATGACTAAAATGTACATTTTATCTAAATAATATGACTTATTCAATGGTAAAAATATTTAAAGCAAATATGGGATATGGACCCACATAAAAATGCAAAGAAATAAAGATATCTGAAAAGTTGTATGCTTTATATTTAAAGATAAAGGACAGAGATAGAGAACAGGGACGGATAAAAAAATTAGTTTTTTAATGTAGTTTTTATTAATGTTTTAAATGACATTGGTTTTAATAATAAAATGTATTTTAGAGTTAGTTTTTTGCATTTTATACATATAATGTCATGGGGACAGAAATGGCACAGATTTGGTGGAATGTCCCGTTTATAATACCACCTTAAAGGGTGTGAAATTAAAGTGGAAACATTGTCAAAATTAGTAGACCAGTGGAGGATAATATCTCCATGATTCAGGTACCCTCATTCCTTCTATTATTCATATAGAAATTAGAGAGCCTCTTAAATGATTATAATTAAGGTGCAGAGAGCTCTGGCCACATTCTGCACCTGAGGCTATACCCGGCTGTCAGCCTCATAAATCACTAAAATATAAAACGGGAAACAGAATAAAGAATATTATTATTATATTTAAAAATGGTCAATGATTTGTTCAGCAGCAGAAGCCTCTATATTTCCACAGCAAGGCTCGTGTCTTGTTTGGTAAATAGCATTGGGGTTACATAGGGTTCTCCCAGCTCAGCGGAAATATACCGTACGCAAGCACGCGTGTGTATGGAATAGTATCCGAGCATCTGGAACCGGTACAGTCATGAATCAAAACAAATTCCACATGCCAAGCTAATGGTGTCTGAAGTCATCACTAGTAAGAGGCCCAGAGGATTATTTATTTGTGTATATTTAGGTATACGGCGAGTGTCCTTTATGTGTGGGTGTGTGTATGTGCGTGCATATGTGAATGAACTGCTTCAAACAGACAGTCTAAAGCAAGGCCTGTAAATGTGCCTGCAGACAGGCTGTCATTAGTACATAATGGTATTAAATTAATCACATCGCAGTGTGACAGAGTTGGGATGAAGGCTTAATCAGAAGCCCAGAGTGTGAGCCAGATAATATCTTGTCGCCCTTGTCGTGTCTCCCCACTGTTATTGATTGAGTGCTGGTATTAAGACAGCACTGGCCCGGCACCACTGACAACTTACTATCTTCACAACTGTACAACTTTACACTGTCAGCTGAATCCGAACAAAAGAATGGATAAGAGATTATAAATCAAGACCCTTAAGTGATCAAGTTATCCAAAGGGACAAAAATATAGAGGACAGCTGGGATTATTTTTGTGTCGAAGGAATACAACTTTTGAAATATCGAAGTAAAACACTTTAAACATTAGACATAATCTAAAAGAAACAAAATAAGCTACTTGTGTTGATGGGCATTATAGAGAAAGCTTCTTATTGGCTACTCATATAGTATAATAAATCTTTTTCTATAGTTACCATCATAAAATATTACATTATATCTTATTTAGCCCATGCAGTGCTTACTATTCGCATCAGTTAAAGGATTAATTTTCTTTAAAAAAAATCCAGATAATTTACTCACCACCATGTCATACAAAATGTTGATGTCTTTCTTTGTTCAGTCGAGAAGAAATTATGTTTTTTGAGGAAAATATTCCAGGATTTTTCTCATTTTAATGGACCCCAACACTCAACAGTTTTAATGCAGTTTCAAATTGCAGTTTCAAAGGACTCTAAATGATCCCAAAAAAGGCATGATGGTCTTATCTAGTGAAACGATTGTCATTTTTGGCAAGAAAAATAAAAAATATGCACTTTTATACTACAACTTCACGTCTATCTCACGCCAGCGCGACCTCACGTAATTGGGTAATGCCGTCCAAAGGTCACGTGTTACATATATGAAACGCACATTTGTGGACCATTTTAAACAATAAACTGAAACAAAGACATTCATTTGTATCATTCGACATACAACAACGTTGTAATAATACGTGATGACGTATTATGTGAGGTTGCGCTGGCGCGTCACAGGACTGAAGATAGACGAGAAGTTGTGATTTAAAAGTGCATATTTTTTATTTTACTTGGCAAAAATTACAATCGTTTTGCTAGATAAGACCCTCATGCCTCGTTTGAGATCGTTTAGAGTCCTTTGAAAATGGACTAATCCTTTAAAGCAAATGATTGTGCTATTGAAAGCAAACTGATTAAAGAGAGCTAAAAGACACACATGCTCATGTTTGGATGAGTCTGCGAGGTAAAAGGTTAAGTACATCTTAGCTGTCAGGCCAAGCTGCTCACATTTTTGTATACAAACCTGATATTGCCCTCCTCTACTTTCCCTTTGTGTTTCATTTACCTAATTGCTACATGTAAGACAAACCACATGGGCCATGAGGAATGAAAACGTTGTGCATTTAGTGGCGGTGAATTTGACTTTTCATTTGAATTTGACTCTGAATTTGAATTTCCAGTTTCATAGCAAGTAACATGAGGCAGCGTTCGTTTCACGCTTCAGTCTCGAAATTTGAATAAGTTAGTTTAAAGGCACGTCCTGGTGAGAACGGCGGGCTGACCCCGCTGAGCTTAGGCGTGCCACCTGGGCCTGTACTGACACCCTCATCTGCTTTTTTCTTTGGGAAGCAGTCGGAGGAGGAAGAGATGGAGTTGGTGAGTTTCACTAAATGCACGGGAAAGGCAGCAACTAATACGCTTTCGATGCGGTTTGAATATCACATGGCTTATCGATCAGAGCCACACTAACTGAAGATCAACTAAACCCAACTGGATGAACTCATGAGCGTTGTGTGGAAACTGTTGTTTGACTCACATTGCATTATAGAGAAGCCGTAGGAGCCACTGTGTGTTCATACTATAATAAATAGGCGATTATTGTGGGTGAATTCTGAGAAGATAATGACAGAATCTCCATTATAAATACTTTGATACCTCACTGATACAGTTTTACCATATGCTGAGTGAAGTAATGTAAAAGATTAAACCGAGGCAGCATTTTAGGAATCAAAATCCAAATAAAACATTTGTTCTGTCCAGAAATGTTTTTCCTAAAAAAATATCCTCTCTAATGTATCTTGTTATTTGGCCTGGACAGTGATAACTTTCCTTAAGATGATGTCATTGAGATAGAATTGAGTCCAGAATGATATCATTAGTCAAGGAAAGCGGCCAACTACAGTCGAGGAGAATGTTTTCACAAGCTAAAGAATTTAAAGTAATGTGAACACATTTGACAATATTGAAAGTTCAGGGATAAACTAGTACTTAAAGGAATAGTTCACCCAAAAATTATTTACTAACCTGTGTAAGTTTCTTTATTCTGTTGAACAAAAAGAAGATTTTTTATAAATGATGTTGACGGTACCCATTGACCTTCATAGTATTTGTTTTTCCTACTATGGAAGTCACCATCAACTGTGCGGTTAAAATGTTTTCTTTTGTGTCCAGTAGAATAAAGAAACTCAAACAGGTTTATAACAATATAAGGGTGAGTAAACAATGACCGATTTTTTATTTTTGGGTGAACTTTAAGCACATACATATTCAGTTATTTATTTGAAAAAAGAACTTCGAACAACATGTCTCTGGATATGTTTTTTTTTTGTTTAATTTACGCCCTGTGGTACTCACTGGGGTACACCTAAACTAAAACAATGTCCCCCAATGTAAACGTTCTGCTTTGGTAAAGTTAAGACGTTGCTGTGTATGTGTGTGTGTTAGTTTGTGCACTGCATGTTTACCTGTTTGGCTTGGGTTGACTGTAATTGCACTGCATGTTGGTTGGTACATTTATTATAGATAGATACTTTTTGTCAATTTACTCCAAACCCAGTGGGTATAACTTCACAGGACAGCAGCAACCTTATATGGACAATATACAGATACACTGTCACTTACTGTATTAAGGAAGCTTACTGAAGTGTGTTAGTCCGTGAGCTTTTAAATTAAATGTAGCTGACAACCTGAAGGTCTCATTTTCCAATGAATCGACAGCGCCCCTTATTGGTGAACAATGATATTACCACACCAAATACTTCACGTGGTTGGGTACAGTCACAGTGTGTATGAACTGTGTATGTGGTGGGATTTCGATCTCACTAACTTTTTGTATTTGCTCCTGTGTACAGAGCACCCATAGGATAAGCAGCTCCCAGTCGACCCAGTCTCTGGCCACACCGGTGGTCTCTGTCACCACCCCCAGTCTGCCACCACAAGGCCTGGTGTACTCAGGCATGCCCACTGCCTACAATACTGGTGAGTCTAAAAACGCACTGTTTCATTGCTTTAAAATGCACATTCACTGTGTCAAAATAAAGAGGACTAACGCAGATGCTCATAAAAAATTTACTTGAGGCGCTGCTGAAGAAATGTGTTTGTTTGATTCATAAACACTTTTGTTGATTGTGGTTGTGTTGTTTTGCTTTAGAATACTCCCTGAGCAGCGCTGAGCTCTCATCTCTTCAAGGCTTTGGCTCTCCAGGGCTCTCTATAGGCTCAGTGTCGGCATGGCAACAGCATCAACTGGGCCAGGCAGCTCTCAGCTCGCTGGTGTGAGTAACATAGATGTCTGCAATTACACGCACACAGTTTGCAAAAGCACTAATGCACACAGGCATGCAGTCAAATGTGTGATAAAATAATTTTCTGTACTGTATGTACAGTCAGTGAATCCTTTTTCTTGTTGATTTTGCCATAAGATTTTTTTTGTGAGCTAAATAGTCCAAGCTCTACTATTATGTTTGTGTAACTTATAACTGTAGAGTGCATGACTCACAGACAGACATATTGATTTTATAAAGAAGCCTTAATAGCCTGCGAACGAAAGCTTTTATTTAAATGCAATGCTTTTGCCATCACAACATTAGTGAAAAGTCACATTCGGCATGCTCCAATTACACGCGCACCCTCGAAAATGATTCAGGTTCTGTTTGTTGTAAGTAAACAGGGGTGGAATATTATACATACTACATCCTACAAATATTTAAACACTTAATTTCTAATATACGACTACATTTCTCTTTGTTCAGAGGTGGCGGTCACTTACCTCAAGGCTCCAATCTCTCCAACATCAGCCACATCAACATCAAATCGGAGCCCATATCACCCCCACGTGAGCGCGTCACCCCATCTAGTTTCCAGCCCCAGCAGCAGCCTCCCTCCGGGCGTCTGGATATGGGCCGCTCACCCGTCGACAGCCTCAGCTCCTCCTGCTCATCCTACGACGGAAGCGACCGAGAGGATCACAGGCACGACTTTCACTCCCCACTCGGCCTGGGTCGACCCCCTGCCGGCGGGGCCGAAGAGAGGGAGAGCCCAACGGTCAAGCGCATGCGCATGGACACCTGGGTGACATAAAGCTGTCTGGAGCTGACCGCCAGTCAGTCACACGCAGGGCTGGGGAAGGGAACGAAGAGAGGGGAGACAGCAGGGAGGGTCATTATTGTTATTATTATTCTATTGTTATTATTTAACGTCATTTCACTTTTTTGTAAGTAGGTGGATGGTGATTGCAGATGTCCTTACATATCGAAATTAAGCAACTTAGTGGAGAGAGAGAGAGAAAAAAATCTCAAGTCAAGAATAAATGGTGTAAACAGGTGTTATCAGGTACTTGATGCAAATTGGATTGCGCGAGAGTCTATGTTTAAACAAAAACAAGTCATACTAAAACTTTCAGACACTTGTCTTAGCTGTAAAATTGGCAAGTATCAACAGTCATCAAAGTTTTGGGGTGAAGGTTGTTGTGTGCTGGGCTCATGTATTAAACAATGTATCTGCACTCGCCCGTATGAAATATATCACTTAATAATTTATTTAAAGATAATCGACAGTAGATCATAGATTTGGATCGGTTAATACGAGGCAAGGCTTGTATCGAAATTGAGATCACATTCCGCCTCAGTCAAGACATTAATCGAATAAAAAAAATGTCTCTAATGTGCTTAATCAGTTGCAAATTTTCTATATATTGGTGACAAACGGTGGTCCGGTGAATTTGAAGACGATAGTTGTTGTATATTCATGCAGCTCCAACAACCCAATGGTAACGCAAGCCAAAGCCTCCTCATCATTTTGTCGTACTGTAGGTTGGGAAGTTCAGCATTTCTCGCTCAATGTTTGTTTTATATTAGTTCTGTCATAGTGTGCATTGTTACAAATGTTGGAAAAATGATAAACATGCAAAGCAGATCTTGAAACAATATCTAAAGCCATGAACACTTGCTGTTCTGTTTGTAAATTAAAGATTTGAGCCAAACCTTTTTTTTTGTTATGTACATAGCAACTTTAATATATATCACTTTCGGTGTAAGTACGTATGTATTGTACCTTCACCAGATTCAAGAAAAAAAGTATATTTTTGTGGATTACTGCCATGTTTACAAGGCGAGATCCTTATTAAGTAGAGTATTCACTGGTTAATATTTACTATTTTGTTAACTATACTGTACTTTCTTCAAATTTGACTATTATTGGTAATAATCAAAGTGTTTTGTTGTTTTTTTTTTTCTTGAAAAGGTTGTTTTTGGGTCGTTTACCCTTTAATGGTGGTGAATGTCTGTCCTTAAGAAATTGTAACAAAAGAGCCGTATTCAAGCTCGACCATCTTTTTGTTTTGTAAAACGATGATTGCCATGCTAAGAAAAATGGTTGCTTTTCTTAAACAACTGTTTTTTTGAGGGAATAGCCTGCAGCTGCTGAATACACTGCCTACTCTAAAACTCAACTTAGCTTAGATGCACTATTCAATCATCTTTATTCAAACACGAAAGTTTCGATTCAGAAACATTCCCACAGTTTGTAAAAAAGTTAATTTTTTATTTCAATCCCCCATATTCAATGCTTATCTTATAATAAAGATATTGTAAATATCATAAGTAACACCTTTACATCCATGCATACTATGTACAGAACATTTCCCCACATATTTTGTGAATTGGCCTAATGTAAAGGAAACACCGATCGCAATGCTCCGTATTGCTTGACAAAAGGGGGCGCTGTAGCTCTCTCCGCTGTTGCTGTTTTGCTCTATATGTGCATATCCCTCTATTGTAAGGCTGTGTGTTTGTGCAGCACAAATGTCTGGTATCAGTGGCCTCCGGTTTGCATCACACCTCACTGACACTCAGGTGGCAAAGCGACAGGGGATTCAGCAGCTGATGGAAATACTAGAAATTGTAAATAGACTTGGACATGATCTCTCCACAGGATTGCACAAAAGTTTGTTCAAGTTCACCATCGGATAAAATGATGCTTTCCTCTTTAGATTTGTTATGTATTTGGACAATGTGTACACACCAATCACTTTAAGATACCTCCCTGCCGTTAGCAACTGGCAATAAGCTGATATTAATCTATGCAGTCCCCGACCCACACATAGCAAGGAACACGAGACATTCACATTGAAACTATCAGTGAGATTCATAATAAAAAAATACTATAATATCATATCCCCATTTGTCACACAATGTTGCCTATAGTTCATAAATGAAGTGCTCTTTAATGAGCTTCTGAAAAGAAGACTGTTAACCCTTTGTCCCTAAGTGCTTACATATTAAGGCACACTTAAGATGAAAAACAAGAGCCATGCAGTCACTGCTTTACTGTAGGTAGGCCTATAGCTTTAGATATAATCTCAGACGTACGAGCTTTGTTGTCTCAGCTGAATTTAATAACTCGGAAACCCATTGTGAGAATCATTTAAAGTTGATCACAATCAAAGCTTTTCAGGGTAGACAAGCAATAATGCTAGCCTAGTGTTATGAAAGCACTGGGAATAAAAAAAACTTGCAGTTTTTCATACTGCAATGCACACATACATACTCACCCACTCAACATTAGTGCTCGATTTGGAATCAGGGAATGTTTCTCTGCTACATGCACAATTAGAGCCTTACTCCAAAGAGTTGCTGGTGTATCAAATATATCACACATCCCATTTGAAATTCATTCAAACAACATTAGCCTCAGTCTGATGAAGTGCAGCTTGTCCACCAGTCCCAACAAATGCACAGAAGAAATACATAATAATCTAAAGGGAGGAGGCTGTTCCTATGGTGCAGAGTGAGTGCCGTGTCTGAAATCACAAACTGTTGAATGTGAATGGAAGGGATAAAGAAGAAACAACAATTGTGTGTTGCGTACTTTCTTCACTTTGCTGTGCAAGATTACACTGCTTTGCTTTATGGCTTTTCTAAAACAGAATTATGTATTTGGTAATTGTTTGTAGCTAATAGTTCACTTCAAGAAGCTGTTTGCGGTTTGATTGCTCAAACCGTTTGGCGGCACAAGCTGGACTTTGTTGCCATAAATGAAACAAGATTCGTTGTTTCAAAAAAAGGAAAAGAAAAAATGGACAAAAAAAGTAAAAAAAAAACATGAGAGAGACCTTTAAGTTAATCTGCATTATATTTCCCTTGAATGTGTTGTTTTCTCTTCATTATACAATTAATATTCTAGTGAACTTTTTATTGAATGACTAAGATATTATGCTAGAGATTGTTGTACAAATTTGTATTCTGCATTCACTAAAGTAAAGATATTGGCTTTTATTGTGTAATATAGGTTCTCTCGCTTCTTCTGTGCTAACTGAAGTGAACAATTCTCTGAATTTGAGTAGACTTTGTCCACATGTGAAAATCCAAACATTAGAATCTGTCCGCTTTATTAAAAACTTTATTGTACCCTCAAATACTCACTCTATGTGCCTTCATACTGCATCACACAATCAATGCAAGTAAGTAGTTATTTTTTCTACACTTTTTAGTTTAGTAGTGGGCTATGAAACACAGCATAATATTTATTCAGATCTTTAAATCTATTACAAAAGTTGTACATTTAATTAAGGAAAGTTTATGTGAATAGCCATGCAATATTTAAAGCTGCCACCAGGTGGCTCTAACTTATCATGCAAACCAAATAAGTGTGATGTTATGGGTTTAATATCACATAAGGCTGCATGTTATGGCCGTTTTTCAATGAATGTTTGATCAATATACTGTACTAGTGTAATCCCAGAAAGAGGTTAAAATGAGCTCAAATTTACTTACAGTAGGTACTGCAGTAGGTACACTTAACGTCACGTATAAACGTTTGCTAAAATACATTTATTTAACAGTCTCAATATTTAGACTCGTTCATTGACATTTCGACCATTTAACTCTATAAATAATTTATTGCTACAGTACATTTACGCAAATTCTCCAAGTTTCTGTAACTGTTTTAGTGGCAATACCCCGCCCTGCAGCACAAACCGGTTTAAGCGCGAAGGTTTATGTTGTGTTCGACTGCGCAGATTAATCAGCCTATGATATCAAAGTGTCGCGAGAGCAATCTGTATCGCGATACTCTGATGTCAGACGGCGATATGTCTGTGCATCGATGCATGAAGTTGAACACACCTCTCAAAAGACGCCAACTATGCTGACAGACAGGTAGACGTGAGAATTGACTGCAAAGGTGCCATGTATTTCACCTGAAACACGTCTGAAAAACATTTGTTTGGATAGAGGTAAGAGCTTTTACTTTTGATAAATACTTTTACAGTAACCACAGGCAAACGTTACGCAAATATTGTTACGGTAAAACGGACAGAATTAGTTATTTTTACGACCTACTTTAGGCAGTTTGAATATTTCAGTGTTTAACGATTTAATACATTTTTGACTGCTGGCTAATTCTCTCCCAAAGTTTTATATATTAACAAAAAGGTACTCTTAAGATTTAGTTTTAAGTAAATTTACTAAGGCATACAGTCAAAACGAATGTTTTTATCGTTAAGTGTAAAAAGGTTTAACGTTATTCTGTTAAGGTGAATTGTTGGTAAACAGGGGGTATGACCTCAGACCTAGCTACAGTACTAATTCTTTAAGTTGCTAAAAATGACATCAGTAAAAGAAACCAGACCAACACACCTCACTGAGCAATGCCCCTATGTGTCTGTGTGCCTAGTAAGTTAAGTGCTTTTACCATTTTTTTTTTTGTTTAATGGAGTTGGAGGTGTCATAATGCATTACAACTTTATTATTTGACACTGCATGGTACAGCAATGTAAAAAAAAAGAAAATAACATGTACAAGCGATTTGCTTTGCTCTAAAATAATTAAGTTTATATAGTAAATAAATGCATTTGGTATGCATGGCCATGTGTTTTTTTGGCTGATGTGTTTAATAATAGTAATTTAGTTACATTATTTTAGTGACTTTTATTAGCATGTTAGCACAATGAAACTAGTGTGACTCTTGTGTGTGAAAACTCACAGTTATACCACCAAAATGATGGTGGTCTGATATGTGTCACTGTCACACAGCATTTTTTTCCCTGCATACTTTGCATTTGTTTATGCATGCATGTTTCATCACATTTCACTTGCTTCCTGCTACTGGCTTGACTTTAATCAGGTGACAGAGGTCAAGTATACATAATATAAGCTATAAACATGTCATCCACCTTTGCTTTTCGGAAGTGACCAATGATAGTTAGAGTTCTTAGGCATAACAGCTGTTAAAAGTGAACTTTTTCAGAATGCTAAACTGTATTTTCTCATTGTTGACATTCTTTTAAATGAAAACTGTCTTTGAATTGTGTCTGTCTGCTTTTTTGAGGGTTTCATTTACAGTGTGGATACATATTTTTTACCTGCAACCAGCATTTGGTTAAAGGAATAATGCAGCCCAAAATTTAAATTCTTTCATAAGTTTTTTCCCCATTATGCCATTCCAGATGTATATAACTTCCTCTCTTCAGTTTGACACAAACAAATAATAAAAATATAATTAAAGTGCCATAATGTTATCTCATGGTACTCAAAATGGTAAAGCTACAAAATGGCACGAAATGTACATCCATCATTAAAGTAATTCAAATGACTCCAGTGGGACTCCAATATTTAACTTTTGAAGCAAATTAAACATCACATTTCCGAAAGAAAATTATTAATATTTTAAAGGGACACTCCACTTTTTGACAAATATACTCATTTTCCAGCATCTCTTCAGTTAAATATTTGATTTTTACCCTTTTTGGAATCCATTTAGCTAATCTCCGGGTCTGGTGCTACCACTTTTAGCATAGCTTAGCACAATCCATTGAATTTGATTAGCCCATTAGCATCACGCTAAAAAATAACCAAAGACTTTGCTGCTGTAACATGGCTGCAGGAGGCCCAATGATATTACGCAGCAGCCGAAAATAGTCCCTTTAGTAAATTTGAATGGCAGGAGACTATTTTCGGGCAGTGCGTAATATCACTACGCCTGCAGCAAAGTCCTTGATTATTACGCCAGAATGAGAGGATAGTCCTAGCCATATCTGGCTAGAAAAAAACAACTTTTAATTTTCTGTCGGTCTTAGTACAAGATGAAACTACAGAAGAGTCAAGTTTTAAATCGGAAAAATATCAAAACTCTTTGGTTATTTTTAGCACGATGCTAATGGTCTAATCAGATTCAATGGATTATGCTAAGCTATGCTAAAAGTGGTAGCGCCAGACCCAGAGATCAGCTGAATGGATTCCAAAAAGGTAAAAATCAAATGTTTAACTGGAGTGTTCCTTTAAGCTTATTTCAAAATGGCCGCTAAAACCAAATATGACGGTATGTCAGTAACATGAAATCTTATTGGTTCTTGTGTGTCTTGTGCTGAACCACACATAGGGGCAGTTTCCTGGACAGGGATTAGATTACTGTAGTCCTAGACTAAAATAAATGTAAGAGCTGTCCAAACTGAAAACAGCTTGCACTGACATATCTTAAAATACATCAGTGCCCTTTGTTCTGCCTCAAAATGCACACAACTGTTTTTAGTAAGGCACGTTTGTTAAAACTAGTTATATTTCCTAATTAAACTAAGGTCAGTCCTGGTTTAAGCTAATCCTTGTCCTGGGATTAAAGTTTTGGAAGAAATATTCCTTGAACAGCTCTTTACATCAAAATGATATTCTAGACTCTAAGGGGCAGTTTCCCGGACAGGGTTTAGTTTAATTTAAGACTACACTCTTAGAAATAAAGGTACAAAAGTTGTCACTTTCAAAAGGTACACCCTTGTACCCAAAGAGTGCACAGGGTTTCCCGCAGAAAATTTGTTAGTTAAGGTGGTAGGGTTGTGCAGGTGGGCAGGCCGGGGGAGTGGCAATCAAAGGGGCGGGGCGTACGCGTCATGATGAAAATATTTTATTTAAAACACTCAAATAAAACTCAATTTTAAAGAAACTATGACAGAAAATGAACACATACTAGATTAGTAATGAATTAAATGTTTTATCAACAGGCTAGTTATCCTCCAGACAGTGACGGACCATGTCTTTCTCTCATTTCGGCCATGTGGCGTTTGGTGGAATTTTTTTTGGACGACCTAGTTAAGGTGGTAGGGTATCCCAGCTTAGGTGGGCCGCCCGAACTGAAAAGTGCTGCGGGAAACCCTGGTGCATATTAATACTTCAAAGCTACATATTGCCTGTTCAAAGATACTTATTTGTACCTAAATTGTACATATTAGGACTGCCACAGTGACAGCTTTGTACCTTTATTTTTGACAGTGTAGGCCTGAGTTATATTAGGACATTTAAGTAGGTTTTACGAAACATACCTTACAAATAAGAATACTGGTGTGCATATTGAGACAAAACAATGCTACATATGTTAAGATGTGTCAATCAAGGTGTTTTTAAATGACGCCATCTCAAACATGCATTTTAGTATAGTTCCCTGTCTGGGAAACCACCCCTAAGACATTTATTTATCAGGCACTTCTGTCCAAAGCGAATACAGATTAATGTTTATACAAGATTTGTTTGTGTCTTGTTTTACTTCCATGGGGTCTGGATTACCAATCTTTAAGACATTAATTACGTTTAATTACAAATTGTATCAGTGTGTAAAGTATGTAATGTGCAGCAAAACACGTACTATATGAAGATGCTGAACATAATATAATATAAAAATAGATCCTAGAACCCAGTAGCTCGAACAGTAAAGGTTCTGTACAGTATTCACTCCTGACCTCAATGCTTTTTTCCCATGAAATGCTCATGGACACAATTTTATCAGAGACATCCAAAAAGTTTACCTGCTTTTGTTTGACACTTATGTTTGCATTTCAGCTGAAGTAGAGTCTTCTTTGCAATCATAATGGAACCGAAGAAGAGAATATGGCCGAAGTTAAATATAAAGATTGGAAAAATGGGTCGTGGAAAGAAGAAAAAGACACCTCTGAAATACAGAAGGAGCATGTCTGTACCTGATCTTAGGTTTAAACCAGAAGAGATGCTGGCTTTGGATGGTTCCAGGCCACCTGATCAAGACCCCATCTTCTTTGGAAGCCAAGCTGTTTTAGGTGACCCAGATGAAACAGAGAGTGATTCTTCCAGTGTTGTTTTTTCTGACTATATACCATACTCGAACAGCCCAGCACCATCAGAGAGATCATGTGGACCTGTGGACTTTCCAGTTTCAGTGGAGACCACGACCGATAAAAAGCCAAGAGCCACTACTTGGTATATAAGTGATTCAGATACAGACAGGATGTCACCGGCTCTGATACGAAAAGACCCAGCAGACAAAGTGACTTTAGCTCTCATTAGAGCCAGTGCAGGTAGACAAACACCTTTGGAGGGTGAAATGTCTTCGACGCCCACGGCAGAGTCGGTCGGCACTTGTGAGGATCAAATCCGCTCATCTTGTTCTGGTGAACAAGAGCCATCTTCCCCACTGAGAATGTTTGTTATAGGATCTGCTGAGAACAGGACAGATGTGAGTTATCACAAAGTTACACATTCATTTTGTGATCAACATAATACCTCATTCTCAAGGAGCGTTGTTGAATGTAGACCAGACGTTTACATGTACACAATAAGATGAGCACTTAACCTGTTAGAGCAAACCAGGCCCGTGAGCGGTCCCAACGTGTTTTTGTTCACCCAAAGGGATAGTTCACCCAAAAATGAAAATTCTGTCATCATTTACTCACTCTCATGTTGTTACAAACCTGTATACATTTTGTTGTTCTGATAAACACAAAGGAAGATGTTTTGAGAAATGTTTGTAAACCAAACCATTTGTTGACACCATTTACTTGCATAGTATTATTTTTCCTACTACGGAAGTGAATGAGGTCCACGAACGGTTTGGTTCAAAATGTCTTCCTTTGTGTTTATCAGAAAAAAGAAATTTCTACAGTTTTGTAACAACATGAGGGTGAGTAAATTATGACAGAATTTTCATTTTTGGGTGAACTATCCCTTTAATAATAATATTACCTCTTACTATACCTCTTACTATAGACCGTTTCAGCAGTAACAACATAAACAAGCGGCTGTCGCGGTCCGCACGTAACTTCCGGTAAACTCCGCTAAGAATAAATAACAACAGAGTTCTTTAAACGTAGTTTATTTATATAACAAGCAAAAAAACAACACATAGATTACCTAGGAAACCAAAAAATTTGTTATTTTCGACGAGGCATTCGTTCAAGAGATCAGTTTAGTAACTAGTCAGACCATTAAAAAAATGAAACCGGAAGTAAGGTTCGGATTCAGACGTGTGTCACGTGCGTCCGATGAAACCGTCTATACACCACTAACAGTCATTAAACACAGATGCTTCATTCAAGACTTTTAATATTTTTTTTTACTCAGGACTATCACAATGAATCAAGTGACTATGACACTGTCTTCCTACCAGATCAAGATGAACAAAAAGTGAGTATTATAATAGGAAGTGCTGTCTTGAAGAGACAAATATCTTGCAAAATCTTATGCTGGAGGTAGCAGGTTTAGTTTGGTGCTTGTCAAGCTGGTTGACCAGCAATGTCTAGCTGGTGTGAATGTGAGTTTCTTTATCTGTTTAACACAAAAGAAAATATTTTGAGAAATGATGGCAACCACACAGTTGACGGTACCTACTGACTTTCACAGTGGGAAAAAACAAATAGTATGGAAGTCAATGGGTACCATCAACCAAGGTATTATGGAAATATCTTATTTTGTTTTTTAACAGAATAAAAAATCTCATACAGGTTAGATGAGTAAATAATGACAGAATATTCATTTTTGGGTGAACTATCCCTTTAAGATATTAAAGTTTTTTAATGGAAGGATATATCGAAACACAACATATACTGGTAACCAATAATGCTGGTCTTTATAGCAAGATAGTTTCTTCTCTAAAATAGTATTTACATACTGTATTGGATTGTATGACCCTGATTTAATGCACATTAGTGATAGGCCGATATATCAGGCCGATATTTGCGAGTTTTATGTGTATCGGCATCGGCCATTATTTACAGACAGAGTGCTGGAAGCCGCAAGCGATTGCAGGTCATGTGACTAAAATCAACCAACCTTTCCATGACAACATCGAAAGCTCGGCCTAACAGCTGATCGTAGCTGATCAAATTGGGTTTTTATTTCTCATCTCTATGGGACGGTTTCCCGGACAGGGAATAGACTAGTCCTAGACTAAAATAAATGTAAGAACTGTCCAAACTGAAAACATCTCTTTTTAACATCTCTTAAAATACATCAGTGCCCTGTGTTTTGCCTCAAAATGGACACAAGTAATGTTTTAGTAAGGCATGCTTGTTAAAACCAGTTATATTTCCTAATTAAACTAAGATCTAGTCCTAGTTTAAGATAATTCCTGTCTGGGAAACCACCCCTATATTTATTTGTAGTAGTAAAGTGCTAGAAATCAATATCCTTTGCTGATTTTTGGAGAGTGCTGTTCATGGTTCCATAACACCCTCACCTGTTTTTACTATTTGTTAAATATAGTTTTTTTAAGTTTAATAAATGTTACTTTTTTAAAATTGAGACTTGTAACATTTGGCATCATCATTGTGTCATTTTTATGATGTAAATTGAGTGAGCAAAAGCAGTATTGGCTCACGAAAATCGGCAGCCTGTATCGGTCATCGGCTAAGGCTGATGAAACAAAAATCGGTATCGACATCGGCACTAAAAAATCCATATCGGTCGATCCCTATGATTATTTAGTGTACATGCAGACATTGGGTTATGTTGAAGTCTTTGTGCTTTGGTTTACAGAACCCACCAGGCTTGTATGACAGCCAGATTCTTCAACCCCAGCAGAAGGTTCAGTATCTGCTCACTGTCAACCTGAAGGAGGGCAGAAACCTGGTAGTCAGAGATCGCTCAGGTATTGCCTCTTAAACACTGTGACTAATGAAGATAAAGACCAATAGAGATAATTAAACTTGGTATGCTGGGTGTTGTCATTTCCATTTGAGCTTTACATGCAAATTCCAGTCCATTTCAATGTTTTGCTTTTGTTATTTAAAATCAGCGAGATGGTTTTAGTAGATTAGATCCTTTGGTTTAAGATACACCTGATAAGGAGTAGGAAGGATTTTACTGCTAAATGAAATGACTCTTCTGAAACACCCAGATGCTTGTGTTTGTCTTGTCTCCGTGCATCATTGATCCCAGGTGTTTGTTACTGTCCTGCATGGAAAAAGTGTAGTATAGTGTAGTGGCACCATACAACTTATCAGTAAAGTACAAGACTGGTACAGCATGTCATATTAAAGATGAGCAATTCTTCCTTTTAATTCAGTTATTAGCATTGTGTTTGCAAGTCTTGGTGAGATGTTGTGATCGTCTGTTGTGTTAGGTGAACGCACAGAGCTGTTGATTTCTTTAACCAGCGGGTATGATTCATATCAGCGCCTGGTGCTGTCCAGTTCTTGATGTTTGGATGGTGTTCTTAGACATCTGCCATTGCAAAGGTCACTGGTTTATAAGTTGCGAGAGATCTGTGACAGACTGCTCATGTGTGTACTACGAGTCATTTTGACCGGTGCCACTTAATGTGTTTAATGTATCACTCCTCCGTCTTTTTCTCATGCCAACATCAAAAGATCTAATTGGTGCCAAAATATTTCAAATCAATAATTCAAATCCAGTATTTACTCATATGTGGATGTAATATAGTTACATAGAGTAGTGTACATCCAGCCAAACAAGGGATTATATGAAGGGATTGTGGCAAAATAAACCTCTTCAGGATAATACAAGACCCCTTTTTATTGTAATATTGAATGACAGGTCTAGAAACGAGTAGATGTTGCTTTTGTCCGTAGTGACCTGGGTAGACAAAAGCATATGGGCAACTTGCATAGCTACATTCTCAACATACATTTACCACAATCAGATTTACTGTAACGTGCTGGGGGTGCCAACAACTTCTGTTGAATGTGTTAATAAGTCAGTTGTCCTGTTATTTATTTATTTTTATTTTTTTTGATCACATTATGTCATGAAATAAAATTCAAACGAGTGCTCAGTATCACAGCAGACTTTCGACGTCTTCTTTGTCTGTGGCCTTTATGAATCAGCAGGTAGGACTAGTATGTTCTTCCTAATTCTCTAGAATGCAGTCGGACCAGATTGTCCTTCTCTTTATCACTTTACTTGTTTCCCACTTGCGTAACATTCAAGAAAACAAAAAGCTATTTCTGGAAGTATTGTTTGGATTATCTATCTTCCATTCAAATGTTCCATCCAGACAGATGCACAAAAGCAGCTTCAGTTTTATAACACGAGCGTAGAGAAACAAATAAGCTTTCGTTTTATCTACTACTGAGCTGATGCAAATAGTGAGGTGTTGATTCCTAGACATTGTTGAAAATCCCTAGTGTGTTGTTGCAAAGTGAATGAATGGGTCGCTTTGTGTTTTGTCCCTACAGCAAGGTTTATTAAAATGTATAACATTTATGATACATTTTCATTTGATACTCTGAGCAGCTCATCAGATGTAATGCCAACGTATCTGGTGGGCCTGACCGCGCTGATTGGCCGGCTCATTCTCATGTTCAAAGTCACAGGTGTATACCCAGAGGCTATTCATTATCATCTCTTCCTCATTATTTTTCATAATTAGAATATATTTCACTGATATCCCTCGCTGCCAAATGAATCTGATGAAATGTTCATGCACACTAGTGACTATAGTCATTTTTTGGTGTCTAAATGCAGACTGAAAATTGTGTGCAGGCTGTAATTTATGTATTTTTTTAAAAGCCTTAAACATATAAAATCCCTTTACAACTCCGGTTTTCCATTTCCTTTTAAAAAGTCGATGTTAGTTATTTTTGTTGTTCACTGCTGTAAAATGCCTGAGCCTAATTTTTAAACATTTTAATGTAGAAATTGTCACTGACATCTGTGCATATGACAAATAAACTTTAGTTGGAAAGTATCCATAATAATTCATAATGATTGGTGTTTTGTAGGTATTAGCACCTATACTCTAAAAATGCTGGGTTATTTTCAAATCAGTGTTGGGTCGAAAAGGGTTGAGCCAAGTTGTTGGGTTAAATTAACCCAGAAAATGTTTATATCTGACCAAACATAGGTTTAAACTACCCAGCATGTTCGGTTTAAGCATCCCAGCATAGGTTAAATTGCAACGCTGGGTTAAAATAACCCAGCATTTTTTTTAGAGTGTACATTATAATATTGCTTTATATTATAGTTTTTCTGTCAGTTTTTTGTCAGTCACATTGTAATCAATATAATAGACAATAATCTGTCAATATCATGATATAGAAGAATGTGCTAAATATAAAAAAATGTATCCGAAAATGTATTTGTTTGGAAATTGCGCCCTCCTGTGGTCTTGAATTAGAATGACACACAATTTCATCTCTACAATATGATACAAAGTGCTGCTACAGCTGGTGAAAACTCTTTTTTTTTTTATTAAAATATTTTCACTTTAAAACAACAGAATCTTTTCAATCTTTATTGATCTGAAGCCAATTGAATAATTTCTTCTTCATACTAGTTGATTCTTCACTTTCACTTTTGTCTGACACACAACAGCACAAGGCCGACGATGCGGTTTGCCTAACAATTACCACCCGGCTCTCTGCCCAACTGACGCAAACGCCCGAAAGTGGCCCGTAAACCCCCCTTCGCCGTCCTCCATTTTCCTTCTGTTAATTTCTGCCATCACTGTGCCGTCTTTACAGTCACAGCGGATCTCTCCCCCTGGCTGCCCGAGCCCCTATCCTCCTGTCAAGCTGACTGGAGGTTTCCTTGTCAGAGACTGGCAGGGAGGAGCAGCCTCCTGGAGATGTTCATTTGGAGAGGGGATCTGACAGATCTGACAGTCTCTCCCTACAGGGCTTTTGTCATGTGATTCCAGGCACCCTGCAGCTTCTCTAAAGCGCTTTTTATCCAGCCATACAAATGAAGCGATGGATTCTTTTTCACTCATATTTTCTTTTTCCATCTTACCAGCCAATCTGCATACCACGGCATAGACAAAGCCGGACCGCTCTCCCTCCCCTCTCGAACAGACAGACGCAAGACAGACTTTCTTAACAGGCTTTGGGGATTAACACCGCTTGCTCCTGGTTTCTGGGGTTTTAATGCACCAGCATTACATTAACAGATTTACGCTGGTTATAATTTTTCACGATCAGCCAGTTCAAATCACTCTAAAAGAGACATGAAGCCCACCCTTAATAATAAGTGGCGAAGGTTATTTGCAGTCTGGTAGTTTGAATGAGTATATCTCTGTGTGGTTGTACGGTTTGTTTTGATGACATTTATGAGTTTCCACGCCGCCTTTGCTTCAAAATAAGGAATCTAAGGAATTGTGCTGGTTTGTTTTCAACAGGTACAAGTGACCCATTTGTCAAATTCAAACTGGATGGCAAAAACATCTACAAAAGCAAAGTTGTGAACAAGAATCTGAATCCCACCTGGAATGAATCATTTTCCACTGCCATTAGAGACCTAGATCAGACTGTTGATGTCAAGGTTTGGGACCTATTAAGTATCGGATGTTCTCCATTTGGGACTTATACCTCTACATATAGAAACAAAAATAATTTTGTGAATACTTCGAATTTATAAACATAAGGTATCTGATAAAATATCATGGGGCGGTTTCCCGGACCGGGGTTATCTTAAGCCAGGACTAGGCCTTAGTTTAATTAGAAAATAAAACTAGTTTTAACCAACATGCCTTACTAAAACATTACTGTGTGCATTTGGAGGCAAAACAAAGGGCACATATGTATTTTGAGATACACTCTCAAAAATAGAGGTACAAAAGTTGTCACTGGGACAGTACCCGTTCCAAAAGGTACACCTTTGTACCCAAAGAGTGCATATTAGTACTTCAAAGGTACATATTGGCAGTTCAAAGATACATATTTGTGCCTAAATGGTACATATCCGGACCTTTTTTAAAGGGTACTGCCCCAGTGACAGCTTTGTACCTTTATTTTTGACAGTGTATGTCAGTGTAAGTTTGGACCGCTCTTACATTTTTTTTTTTAGTCTAGGACTAATCTAATCCCCGTCCGGGAAACTGCCCCAATATGTATTTAACCTTTTGATATATGCATTTATAGAAAACAACGTTAATGTGCTGTTTCCAAATTAAAAAGTAAAAAAGTCTGCAAAACCAATTGTCTTCCTCGCCTCACAATTCTCCTTATTGCAGGTATATGATCGTGATCTACGATCCAATGACTTCATGGGTTCCAGCAGCTTTCCTCTCTCTAAACTGGATCTGGACAAGTGAGAAAAACTTTCAGTTTCATCATTTCCATGATATTGTGCGGTTAATTCCCTCTTACTATTTGGCCTAAGTATTATTTATTTAAAAAAAAATACTTCACGGATAAAGGTTTGTGAAATTCCTCTCTGCAGAACATTTCAGTTGACACTGAGTTTGGAGGATCCCAACAGTGTAGAGCACGATATGGGAGTGATCATTATAGAGGCCCGTCTGTCCATCCGAGAGGAAAAGCGAAATGTAGGACTTTGTATATAGATTTACTGTCATTTTAGTGGAAATAGTCAAAGCACATTGTTTACCCAAAAAATAAATCAAATGTTTTGTAACATGCTTTCTTTTTGTCACACATTTTGCAGAAGTGGCTACCAAAGAGAAAGGGAAGTTTCAATAAGGTATGTCATTCAAAAATCTTATTTCAAATACAAACACAGTATACCTGTTACTTTATCATGCATCTTATATGTCCACTTGAGGGCAGTAGATCCTTATCATCTTTCAACATAGATATTTCACTGAAGTATATAGCATCTAGTCAAGTTTCTTGAGTTGACCTTATGTTATATTTCACTTACCTGTGTAGTTAAACAATAAAGTGACAAACTTTAGTTGATGTGGCGTACCACATTGTATAGTACTTAAGTATTTTTACTTTCTACATAAAAGTAAATTTTAAATTATTCGTATTTTATAAGTGTTTTTCTTTGGAAAACATACATTACAAAACATATTATCATAATTTGTACTCCACTACATTTCATAATTTTAAGTTTTTGGTTTATATTTAATATTTAAGTACATTAAACATCTAGTAATTTTTTGTACTTTTACTCAAGTAAAATAAATTTCGTACTTTTACTCAAGAAAGTAAAAGTACACCATTTTTATGTAATTAGGCATTAAATCAATTTTAATATGCAATATAAAAGGAATACACAGTATGATTCTATGCTTTAGAATGTAGTGAACATTTTTTAGTAAAGAAAAGTAAAAAATTTTCCCAAGACAAACACTCCGATAAAGCACAGATGCTTGGAAAATGTAACTAAAATACTTATACTTGTTTTATACACTTCTGTTCATCGATAACTGTATACATATCACCATGATCCAAGCAAAGTGCCCTGTCTTTCTTGAATTTTGTGTACTGTAGGTCAGTTCATAATTGAGAGTTTATTTACTTCACAGCAGAAGGAAATAACTTGTATTCTTCAGGCTGTGAAAGGTAGCAATTTAAGTGTCCTCTCTGTACAAAAGCTCTGTCGCATGGAAGAGTGATGTACCAGCACAGTGAACTTTGGGTGTTGTATTTATTTTAACAATGAATTTTATGTCAGTACATGTCAACATGTAAAAAAAAAACGGGGTAATGCTTGGTATTAAAATTTAACCACTCCACAGTTCATTTACAGTATGAAAGCTTCTTAGATTATTATATTAGTTATGTTTTCCCCAAAGAAACAGAAAAAGTAAAATAAGAACATTTTAGTTTTATTCCTACCATTAGGAGGCTTTGCACTGTTATGTTTTAATGACATTTAAGCTAATTTTCGCCCAGTTAATACAATAATAAAAATATTCCTATCTAGTCAACATACTTTTTTGTTAAATAATCAAAGCAAATGCTTCCTATATAAATTATACAACTTTTCCAGTATACTTTACAGTATATTTACAGTAAGTGTGCCTCATTCTCATTTAGATGATGTCACAAAAAAGCTTCAGTTTTGTCATGCATAGTATAATCTTCTTTTTTCATTTTTGGGTGAAATATGACCAGAACTTCTTTTTTTTGTGTGAGATGCGCCCAGATAGATTTCCACTAGACTATGCACACAGGTATAGCTCAGTATGTGTTTCTGAAGCGCTAGTGTTCATGTTTACACTCCAGCATGTCCTCTGCCAAAACAGCTGAGACCTCGTTCTATTTGACACCTATCAGAAGAAGCAGGACATCTCTCAATTTTTACCTCTCTCGGCACATTCGCCATCACGGCCATCTCTCAGATGGAAACAGGCAGTAATGTTGGCACATAGTATGTGGCTTTTATTCTTTGTGATAGAGTCTTGAAAGTGTGTCTGTGTGTGTGTACACTTTGAGGCACCATGCCAGTGTAAGATGCTGAGGATATCTGTGATGGCTCATTCCCAGGCATGGTGAGCTATAACCCAGATGTTGGGATGTAATATCACAGCTGTGGACGGACTGCACTGAAGCTCCAGCCAAATGGATACGGCTTTGGGCTTGTCCTCGTGTCCCCATGCTGCTCCACCATATGGAGGCAATCCCCCAGCTCTTTTAGGACCAGGAATAGCCTCTCTTTAGGGGCCACTTACTCTTAAGCGGAATTGTTTTATTGGCCATGCCGATCAGAAATTTGTCCAAAATAAACACTTGGGAGGACTTGGCTCGAATGAATATTGTATTTCTCTCTGTAACTACACGCTTTATCTCTCGCCCCCTCTCTCTCTCTTTAAAGAGGCTTGTTTATGGAGATGTGGCCATTACGTTAAATGTTAATGCTGGTTTGTCTGCTGTGTCGTGTATGCGTGTGTGATTCTAATGGACCAAAGGCCCTGTCACACTCTTTAAGCAGCCAGGTGGGAAAACAGCTCTCTGGTCTGTGATTACTGGCAGAACAGACCAGCCTCTTCCTGATGCGCCGTGTTTGAAAGTGCAGGGCTATCAGCCCACAAGTCATCTCTGTACTGTGTACTTATCCATCTGCAGTCTTGTTGATGGACCTGTTTTCTCTCTCTGAGATGCCAGGATCACCTGCACATTTCATTTCATAATATATTTTGTTGCGCGCACAGACACTTTCATTTTAGAGTTGTTTTATTATTTTCTTTTCTTTTACTTTCTATACAGTACAGCGGGTAAAATAAGGATCGAACATGTCACCGTTTTTCTCAGTTAACCTATTTCTAAAGGTGCTATTTTCACCTACTTGCATCACAGAAGAATCCTGTCATTTTTTATTAAATCAACAAATCTTTCATTTCTACCACATCTAAAAGTATGTATTTAGTTAGTTAACAATCAGCTGTGAAAACATTTTTAGAGCACTTTATTACAAATCCTTTTTTACAGGTTAATTTCATAGCTTGTATTTTATATATCCTTAATACAATAAGTGTATTTTTTAGGGATGCACCGATAGGATTTTTTAGGCCGATACCGATACCGATTTAAACAGATAACTTCTGGCCGATACCGATGCTGATACCGATATTAAACACTCGTATACAATACTATACAGTTGGTCTATTTTAAGTAGTTTATTTCTGCATCCAATTATTTTTACTGAACATGGATTGGATCTAATAAACATTCAACTGACCAACATAAGAAGAGAGGCACAAATTAAGCTAAAACAAATATAATAAGACAGCATGACAACCTTCAAAGGTGGTTTTTGCTATTCAGCATTTATTTTATTAACAACATTAACTCATTTTTTACATATAATGGATTTCTTTATGCAGTTAATTAAGAAACAATCGGTATCGGCCTTTCTCGTGCTATTGCCGATATGCCGATGGTTTCAAATTCGTCAAAAATCGGCCGATAAATATCGGCGGCCGATACATCGGTGCATCACTAGTATTTTTACATTTTGTGTAAATTAAAGGCAGTGTTGGGGAAGCTTTTTTAAAACTTTAGTTAGATAAGTACAAGCTACTTATAAGTAAAAGTAGATAAACTGCAGCCAAGCTACGGATCTAAAAAAGTAGTTACAGTAGCTACACTACAAGTTACTATTACAAAGTAGCTAGCTACATTTAAACTACTTAAATTTTTTACAATAATATTATATTACAAATAACTGAATATAATCTTTAAATGAAGAATGTTGTAAGAAAAGGATTTGGGTTTTAAAACAATTTAATGTAATACAATCATGATTTCAGTATTGTTTTAGTTTGTGAACTACACAATAGGCTACTTAAATATTTATCTCAAACTGCAGTCTTTAAAATTGACAATGAATAGGCATGAAAAAAGAAAAAAATAAAGAGCAGAAAAATGTTGAAATGACGAAACACTTTTATTTCAGCTCTTTATGATAAAATAATCATAAATCTTTATTAGTAATTATTTTAAACAAACTAGATATTTAATTAAATCATGTGGTTTGATAAATGCACTATTGTAAGTAAATTTAATATATAAAGTATATATATTTTTTTTTCGTTAGATTTGGCTGATGTTAAACCAGTAGATTTTGGAATAATGGGCAATGGATTCATCACTGCACTTACCAACATACTTTATTGAGGCATGAAAGTGGGTTAGGGGTGAAAATGTTGAGAAGGATACCCCTCTAGGGGGGTCTGGGGGCATGCTCCCCCGCAAGAAAATTTTGAAAATTTCATATTTTAATCCATCAATCTGATGCATTTTGAGATGCATTTTTTTTGCCATTAATGCCATATTGAAGTCTCCTGAGGCATATATATATATATATATATATATATATATATATATATATATATATATATATATATATATATATATATATATATATATATATATATATATATATATATATATATATATATAGTTGCCAACTGTCACTATAAAATACAGGACAAAAGGTGGGCTACAGCAACAATACGGGTATGGGTTTGTGTGAATATACAGTGTATTGATTTAAGCCATTTGTCAGAATGATAGCTAATCTGCTAATTTATAACTTTTATGCCTACAACATATGGTAGGTTTATTAATAGTTTGTTAATTTATAGCTTTACTTTTAACACAGTCCTTTAAACAAAACACTTGTGACTCTTGCACTAAGGGTTAAAAAGGTTATCCCCTTCATATTAATCTACGTGTGACAAACTATCTTACATAGATTCTGTAAGCTGTAGCTTCGAGTCAACATCATATACTTTAACAAATAAGATTATTAAAACACACGTAAGTTACAGACTGTGAATCATGCACGAAAATGTCCAAGCAAAGTTGGAAATGCTTTTGAGGCATAGTAGATTGAGGCGAAACGGCTAAATAACCCACTTTAAAAAAAGAAAATATGAAATTGTATTATATTATCCCCTTTAATGTACACTTGACGGGGTCTGTGATTGAATGACAGGTGATCATTCTCATGTGTTGTCGTGATCTGCTGCTGGTTCGACTTCGTACAGCGGTGCTGAAACCGACAGGCAGATGACATCAAAGTATTTCGATAGCAGTCTCCTCTGTATGTTTTCTTGAATCGCTCTCACAGGATTTTGATGTCATCTGCCTCTGTGGCGCCACATGAACTTTAACAAAACTGTATCAGTCACTGGTTAGATCATCGTATCAGTCAGAAAACGGGACGCGAGTGATTATAGACATACAATGCAAAGACACGTACCTGGCTCGGCTGACTTTTTTTTTATCCCACGAACTAAAAGGCTTCCCCATTTCGCTAAGCCATGTGAATCTCCATTTGTCTTTTACACTGACCTCCAATATGAGCCTTCCTGCATTAAAAGTATGTCCATGCTTAAAGTTTTACCTCAGCTTTACACAGTCAGAAAACCCGGAGTGGATCCTGAGCGAAGTGATTACAGAACGCTACAGTAACGTTAGAGAGAAGAACTTGCTTTGGCTCCACTCCAGGCTTTGAATACAAGTCGTCTTTATGAAAAATGAATTTAAGAATTTTGCAATTGACGTTAATCCGTTGTGCGATGGCGATCTTTAATCCATGGTCTAACGTTAGACAGAAAATATAATTATTCTCCTGTACAAAATTATTACCAACTCACATTCCTTTCTTCTCCCCCGTGATAAAGAAATCACTTAAACTGAGCTGCAGTTGTCTTTTCATCTTAACCTCTGACGACCTGTCACCAGCTTCAGACCCCACTAGCTGTTGAGGGAGCGGAGCGGGCCGGTGACAAGACACTGTGTTGCGCTTTCAAAATAAAAGCATGCGAGTCAAATATTTTTCTCCCCCGCAGTATAAATTTTTGGAGGGGGGGACAAATGTGACTGTCTCCAATATTGGAGGGGACACGTCCCCTCCATCCCCCCCCCGGTTCCTACGCCCTTGAATATACATAACTATATTATAAGTGGTGTATAAACACCTTTCATAATAAACTGTATTGTTTAAAGGGGACATATCATGAAAATCTGACAATTGAGTCCCCAGTGCTTCTTTCATCCTAAAAAAATGTGATAAAGAACAGCCCAACTTGGTTTTGGTTAGCCATTTTCTGCAAAAATTGGTCATTGAAATGTTCTCTCCTTGTGATGTCAGAAGGGGATAATAACTCCCTTTAATCGGCACTATCCAACCACTGCACTAGTGCAGAGATCAGCTTATTTGCATTTAAAGTGAGACACCCAAAAATGACACATTTGGCAATTTAAAGTGGCAATTGTAACATGTTATTATGGTATTTTAAGCTAGAACTTAATCTATGTAATCTAGGGACACCAAAGATTTATTGTACATCTTAAAAAAGTCTTGTGAAATTTCCCCATTACCTTAGAATTAGCAGTTTTTATCTACATACACCGCAAGTCCCCTTATATGGAAGTAGTCATTACGCGCCGGCACCGCCATGTTTCTACAGTTGCTTTAAATGGACAAACTGTTCTATAGAGTGCGTTTTGTCCTTACGTTGTCTCGGCGATGACGTTTGTCCTGTGGCAGCTACCGTAGCTTCTCGTTGCTTTTCGAAATTGAGGTTGGTTGCAATTTGTAATCTCACCACTTGATGCTGCTAAAAAATCCATACTGTACCTGTAATGAAATTACAGATTGATGGGAAATAAAAATAGATAAATACAAAAAAAGGCATTTAAAAAGTACTGAAGAAGCCACATTGAAACATTTAAAAATGTTTAAATAAGTTTTAATATTTTCAAAGTATATATAGTGCATAAGAAACCGGGTAACACTATATTTTAGTGTGCAGTATGTGCACTTACCCAACAAAATACCAGTAACTACTACATGTACTTAATATGGGTTAGGATTACTGTAGGTTCATTGTACTACAGATATATTATATTTATTTATATTTATGCATTTGGCAGATCGCTTTTATCCAAAGCGACTTACAGTACATTACAAGCTATAGATTTTTTACTTGGGTTCGAACCCATGACCTTTTGCGCTGCAAACGCACCGCTCTACCACTGAGCTATACAGGAACACACAGTAAGTACATAGTATAAGTACATATTATGTACTTACACAGCTGAACTGTAAAATAAACTGCTACTTTAGAGTATTATTTTAAAAAAGAGCATGAAAATTTGATTCTTTTGATGTCTCACTAGCTATGTGAAAATTATTCTAAAATTATGTTCACATGTTGGCTGTTCCAGGGTCAGCCAATCAGCCAGGCGCAGGTTGCGCGACTATCAGGTGGACAAAAGAATCAGGTCTGGAGTGGAATTTTCTCTGTTATCCTCGTTGAAGGCCAGGATATGCCAGACTCCGGTCAAGGAGACATCTACGTGCGCTTCAGAATAGGAGACCAAAGGGTTAGGAGCAAGGTGAGATCATCCGGCTCCCCAGTCTTTCTCCATTTCATGTAATTGTTACATCATCAGCTTCACTTATCTCTCTCTTTGTTTCCAAACCTCCATTCTTTGTTTTTATTGTACTCTTCTCTCTCCTCCTCCCATTATTTTTCAGTAGTTTACATACCTTTCCTCTCTCTCCCGCTTTATATTTTCTCATCTGCCTTATACAGCTCCAGCCCCCCTTTCTCCCCCTCTTGTATCACTCCTCTCAGGCTTCAGTGCTCCGGTGACAGAGGAGGCTACTCATTAGATCGGCCGTGTCTGGCAGGGCGTCTCTCCTGATGCTTCTGTTACTCCGTCTTGTTCAGCTCATTTGCATACTTAGAGTGCCTTGCTCATCTTACCTCTTCATTCTTCCCCCTTGATGGTTCCAACCAACTAGTCTTGTGTTCTCATGTCATCTTTTTTACAGAGCCCCCTGGCTCTATTTGGGCATGTTTGCTTGTTGAACAAAACTAGTTCTAATTGAATGCTGTCAGAGTTTATAATCCCAGTGAGAAGATACATTCTCCAAAAGACGACCACCCCTCCTCCACCACATGTTTTATTGAAGTCTTACTGAAAAAGGCTTAATATACCTGTCATGTTAGCTGTCTTTGTTTTTAGGTTCCTTAAAACCTTTTCTCTCTCATTTTTTACTCTGGTTTCTGTTACAGAATCTATGTATTAAGGCAAACCCCCAATGGAGAGAGTCTTTCGATTTTAACCAGTTCCAGGATGCGCAGGATAATCTGGTGGTTGAGGTGTGTTGCAAGAGGGGCAGGAAGTCAGAAGAGTGCTGGGGAGTGTAAGTCCAACATGAGCACCAACAATAGTTTTTAAAATACACTAAAAAGGAGTGAGGCAAGTTGTGCCACATTGTCATCTAAGCACATTTACACCTGGTATTTAGATACATTTTGGTTGATCAGATCATGAGTGGATGAGAGTAACACATGGGGCCCTATTTTAACGATCTAAGCGCTTGATCTAAAGCACACGGCATACAGTCTAAAGGGGCGTGTCCGAATCCATTTTTGCTAATTTAACGATGGGAAAAAATGGTTTGTGCGCCAAACGCAGAGCGTAAAATGGTTGTTCCTATTCTCTTAATGAGTAATGGGTGTGTTTTGGGCGTTATATGCAATAAACCAATGAGAGTCTCAGCTCTCATCCCCTCGACATTCAATTATTTAACAGGCGATAGGTGAAGCAGCTCTTTACGCCTTCTAATATCTCATAATTGGTCCTCATTTATGTCCAAAAGACTCAATAATAATCTTTTACATTTTAACCCTGTAATTTTTCATATTTAAAAGTGTTTTTGTGCTGCTGCATCCATGTGTGTGATAAGAAAACACGCATTGTTCTCTCGTTTATAGGCACATATTACTAACGTGCCCATTAAATAACAAAAACAGTATTGCGCCATTTACTTTAGACTTTAGACCAGGTTTTAGTTGGTCAATGGCGTAGTCTATTTTAGTTGCCTCAAAATAGCAACGCGCCAACAATGCGCCTGAACACAGCAGAACGCCCATGGGTGCAAAATTGGGCGCAAATGCAACGTGGCGCTAAACGTTAAAATGATAATTGCGCCGGGTTCAAATTAGCAAAGACACTTGCGTCGCGCATTGCACTGCATTGCGCCGTGTGTATGATAGGGCCCACGGTCTCTTTTGTCCACTTTACACACATTAAAACGCAAGCAGAAGAAATGGCGCATTTAAATTGTTGCTCACTGACATTATGTGAGAGTTCTCCGTTTGTATATATATTTTGTATATGTAAGGGCTTTCTCGGGTATTTCAGAACTGTTGTTGAAATAAACAAAAATGAAGGAGCCGATTAAGTTTCATCAATGATACTCTAAAGACCGAACATTGGGTTCGTGCTAGAAGTTAGGACTGATAAAAAACACTGTTCTCGTAAATAACACATAAGGCCTTGTTTGGCCCGCATGATATAAAGATATCACAAGTGGATGATGCTAAACACAGGTGTAAACAGGGTGTAAAACGTTTTAAGCTCATTCACTTTCAACCACATCCTGAGGTAGTCGAAAACGCATTCTACCAGATTGCTTTTGTGTTTGAACAGCCACTAAGGAACATCTACTCTACGTAGGGTTAAAGCGTTGGTGTAGGCATTGATAGGCACAAGACACTTGCGAGTGTGAAGTAGCACTGACATAAACTTGTAAATTTTGGGAAGATTGCTTGCCTCGCACCAACGGGTACTTGCATACGAGCAAGACCACCTGCCTAGCCCCTGCCCAATTTACACCCTGTTTATCACCCTTCTTATTCACAGATATCAAAGATAGGTAAATAAACGGTTTCAGCAGTAACAACATAAACAAACGGCTTTTGTGGTCAACACGTAACTCCTGGTAAACTCTGCTAAGAATAAATAACAACAAAGTCCTTTTAAAGTAGTTTATTTATATAACAAGCAAAATAAACAACCTGTAAATTACCTAGGAAACCAAAACATTTGTTATTTTTGACGAGGTATTTGTTCAAAAGTTCAGTTTAGCAACTAGTCAGACCATTAAAAAAACTGAAACCGGAAGTAAAGTTCTGACCAGATGCTTAAACGTGACAACGCACGTGCGTCCGATGAAACCGTCTATAGTGTGCCCTTTTTTAAGAGTATGGTTATGTGAACAATTTTGTGCACAGTTTCTCATCCTGCCTCGCTCCTAATGCACGCTGTCTTTAAAACACACTGACTAAATTCTGGTCACATATTTTCAGGCTGGACATTGACCTGAGCAGGCTTCTTGTCAATCAGAGGCAGTTATATACTCATGATCTGGACCCAGGGAAGGGCCGACTGATGTTCCTGGTCACACTGATGCCGTGTTCTGGTGCATCCATCTCTGATGTGCAATCTGCTCCATTAGAGACATCAGGAACCTACAGCAAGATGCTAGAGCAATATGTCAGTAATACATCTTGCTTGTTCTTTTGCTTGTTTTGGATAGTTTCATGTTTTTGCTGTTTCTCATCTAAAACAAAAACTGTGCAGCTCTTGGAAATTGTTTTTGACAGAGAAATGTTTAATTTGTGTGATTTAGTTTTTAAAAATGAAAGCTTACTTGTGTTCGCAGAATTTGATAAACTCTCTGGGAGATTTAAAGGATGTTGGCTATCTTCAAGTCAAGTTAATAAAGGCCACAGATCTTCCATCGGCAGATTTAAGTGGTACTTACGCGATTTAAATCCAGCGTGGTCATATATTAAGTAGGGCTGTAACGATTAATCGTGTGTCCCATTAAAAATGCCTCTCTGAAATCGATTTAGAATCAATTCTGTGTTTTATGCACAGCTTGTACTGTATGTGTACTACAGTGTTTTAATCTGTACGAAGTCCTCATCAATCTAAAATCATTATGAGTCTGAGTTGTTTATAAAGTGCATTTAAAAAGCAACACTCGCTAAACAAAAACATTCAAAATAATCTTTATTATCATAAAAATACCTGAAACAATTTGAATCTGTATAGACATTTCCGGAATAGCGTTTGTAATGCTACTTCTTCTGTGGCACAAATGGCGTTTCTGCACGAGAGTGCCCCCTGGCTTTGGGATGTGCCGGGATTTCACCATAATACAGTTGAAATTCATTCATTGAAAAAATGCGCATTTGCATGATTAATCGTTACAGCCCTACTATTAGGCTATAATTATTTTGTCAATAATATCAATATGTCAAATAATATACTGTATGTTATCAGGTAAAAGTGACCCCTTCTGTATTCTTGAGCTTGGTAACAGCAAACTGCAAACCCACACAATATCCAAAACAATCAATCCCGAATGGAGAACAGCCCTGACGTTGTAAGTAACACTGGTGATGTCTCCTGTCTCAAAACATGTGCTGATGTTTTTAAAATAACATTTGATATCACTATCATTCTGTCTACAGCCCCATTAAAGATATCCATGATGTTCTGGAACTAACAGTCTATCATGAAGATGGGGACAAAGCTCCAGACTTCCTGGGAAAAGTTGCCATTCCTTTGCTGAGTGTAAGTACCACACCAATAATGTAGATCTACAATCAGTTCCTCCAGAAAAACGCGATTATGCAATCGCATGATTCAATGTATAATCAGCCAAAGTCTGCATATATTTATGCGGGGGCGGCATTTTTTTTAAAAATACGGCGCACACAAATTGCAGATTTCTGCACGCAAAATATGCAGGGCTTGCATGATTTCATAATCCCTGCATTTGCGTAGCAAAAAGTCACATATATCTTAAAAGAAAGTTGAAAAATGTTGCAATTATTCACACAAGCCCAGCCATGTCCCCTGTTGCTATGGGAACATTATGAAGTAACATAATTACGCAACATGAACATTATTGAAAAGTTCCCGCAATTTTTGCAAGTTCCCGCAATTTTATCACATAAAATTGCATAATATCCCGCATATTCCATTGCATTTTTTAAGAAAAAGTGCTGCAAGATCAAGGATTTTTGCCCGCAACAATCACAAAAAAACTACTGCCCAATTCTTTTTTAAAGGTAACGTTTTAATACTGCGGTTGGACAGTCTGTTATATTGTTTGGGACACCTGTGATGGCACACCTAATCTTTAACATACTATGCATTGATTTGTCTTAGGTTTCTAATGGCCAGCAAATCACAAAAATGCTGAAGAATAATAACCTATCTAGGGCAGCCAAAGGAAGTATCACACTGGAGCTACACGTGATCTATAACCCTGTAAGTGCAAAGAGAAATGAAGATATTTATAATGGAAATATAGTTATTTATAAAAATTAAAACATGCCGTAGACCCATTACACCTGAATCAAACATTATGTTACCCTTTCTATAAAGACGTCAGTAAATGTACAATCTGTGATTTTTCTTTTCAGATCAGAGCAGGCGTTAAAACCTTCCAACCTAAAGAAACAAAGTTCGCTGAGGACAACCCAAAGTTTAACAAAAAGGTGAGCTTTATCTATCTTTAACTACTATAGCATCATTTGGCACCAACTTTTTCTTAGTATTAAGTTTGTTATTTAGAGACTCTAAGGCTTAAAGTTTTTCCTCCAGCACTGCCTGAAGCTCTTTAGACACCAAAGACGCCTTGACTTATAAATATTTATCACCAATGAACCTTCAGTTTAAAAGCCTCTTTACACCTGAGTGAATGTCATGTTGCAAGCATTACGTCCTCAGGCACATCTTGCTAACTACTGATTTGTCCCCATTAGCTTTTAGCACGTAATATCTATCGAGTGAGGAAGATCAGCACGGCCATTCTCTATACGCTGCAGTATATTAACAGCTGCTTTCATTGGGAGAACACGCAGAGGAGTATTACAGCCTTCCTGGTAAGTCTTCATACCACTGTTTACAAGATTTCAACTCTGTGGCCCTTTTAGTAACCTGAGGTCGGTGAACGTATTTGTGTTATCCCTCTTTGAAGAAATCACTTTGCTCTTTAATAGCAACTTTTCACAAGATGAAAACAGGCCGCCTTTATTCAGCCCTGCCCTGTCAAAGTGCAACTATTAGGTGTTGTGAATCAAGTATTTCTTTTAGTTTTTTTTTTCAAATACATAACTGAACAGACACTAAGCCAACATATTCCACAAAGGTGTGTGTGTGTTTGTGTGTGTATGTATATCAGGGTTACCATGGGTCCTTGAAATCTTTGAATGTTTGTGAATCTGGGGAAAAATTCAAGGCCCTGATAAGTTTTTAAAAAAATAAATACATAGATACAGGTCATTAAAGGTGCTTGAATCTATTCTATCCAAGAAGTTTTCTGTAAAAAAATCCATATTATTCCCTGTGTAGTATAGGATCATATCTTAAAAGTTCTAGACTTTTTAAGCACACGTGCTAAACTGTTCGCTTTAAATGCTTATGTATTCTGTATGCGAATGTTGATTCATACCAAAATGCATTTTTTGCATAGTTGTGTTTGACAAATGAAAACATCTCGTAATATCTATCGAGATATCTCTGGTTAGGTATGTAACTGTTGTTACCTGAGAAGGGAACGGGGCGCTGCGTCTCCCTTGCCATACTTCCTTCGTCCCATTGGTTGAATTTGATCTACACATTCAGACGCACTTACCCCTGGAGGCGTCCCCAAAGTGTGTGACGCAGTGTGAGTTCCCTCGAAAGGGAACTGTAACAATGTATCCTAAAAGGTAACTTGATGTAATCTTGCTCTCACTTGAAATGTGTCCCCACATTTAGTACTTGAATTTGAGGGTATTGGATCTGGAAAGTCCTTGAAAGGTCCTTGAATTTGAAGTTAACTTCTTTAACTCTGTGGACCCTGTACCGGGTCCAGAATTATCTTATTTTGACTTAATATAAAATATTCCTGTAATTTGTAATGGTCTGTCATGGACCCAGTACCACATATGAGATACTGTTTGAAAGCTTAGACTCTCTACTTTCTGCAGATATGCATCACTTTGACATATCTTTTACTGTAAGAAAGTTATTTACAATTAATTTACACCATCACCCCCCCGATATTTTTTAATATCTTTTAATATTCATATATTTCATGTTTTTCAAGTATGACAAACATGGGCAAGTCTTATATCAAATGAAAGCTCTCAGTCTCAGGAATAAGTCTGCAGCGTTATTTTTGTCCTATTATCATCACCTATCTAACAATCATCGAATGAATAATGAGGTAAAAAATTGTCTTTTGTAAACATATGGGAAACTTGAGTGTGGACTGCCTCAGATAGCACATATAGCCACAAATTATACACCATCTTTTATTTTAGGTCCTACTCTAAAAAATGAGTCCATTCACAGCATTTTCTTTGGTTGTGTGCATAATTAATCCCTTGCTATTTATTATATGTGGAAAACAAAAAATTAATATTTATATGAAAAATGTATTTTCGCACACTTCAGTAAAATGAGAATAACTTTTGAATGCGACATGATAAAGGGTTCATTCTTTTTTGGGGTGTTTACTGTCTGCTGCTGGTAACAACCAGAACTGTCTGCAGTCTGCTAGACCACCCAGAACCAGAGTTATACACTATCAAAGATAGTATTTACAACATAAAAAAAGAAAATTTGGTGTTTTAGCATATGAAAAACCACATAAATAACACTATTTGTCACAAACAACAGCTTTTTATGTAACTTCAAAGGGATTTTTGCAAAATGATATAAAGATATGTGACCAGTCACGGAAAGTAGGGACACAAGTCGGATCTGGGCATTTTGAGTTATTCACAGATTCTGAAAGTGCAGTTTCTAAGCTTTCCAACGATGTGTAACACATGGAAATCTGATAAGATTTGGAGAAGTTGTGGCCATTTGAATATAGGAACTCAGAAATACTCAAACCGAGAAAATCGAGACGAAAGGGACTCTTCTTTTCAGCTGGGGGAGACAATAGGGCTCATTTACATCTCATTTAGCTAAGCCATGCCCCCTGTAAAACCCTTTTTGAGATGTTCTAGCATCATATGTAGTATTTTATGACCAAATGACAACCCGCAAAAATAAACATGACTCTTTTACCTTTGTGGGGATCACAAGTCGAATCCAGTCTGTTTCAGATTATCCAATGACCATATTTGTCCACAAATGCGTATAATCCGTGAAATATAGATTGTTTACATCAGATTTCGCATGAATGTCTGGTAATACAATATAATATATAATCTGAAGACTATTTAAATCGTAACATGTAAGGGTATATGAGCTTACACTCCGTTAAACACATGAACCCGCCTTCAAAGTTTGTATTTAAAATAGGGAAGTAGTATAATAGATCATCCAAACAGCGCCGTCGAAAACGTGACATCCTTTAGAGAGGTTACCAATGGCTCGCTCGTTCCTCCATCAGCCAATGACTTCATGGAAAATATTGATAGACAAAACATGTAGCCAATTATATGAAGAATACAACGATATCTGTGTAACTTCTGTGTGTTTGGACTCATGCTGCGCTGCAAGAACTGACATACAGATGACGTCAAAGTACCGCGAGAGCGAGTCGAAATTAAACTACTCCGTAAGATTTCTTGAAGAGCTCTCGCGGTACTTTGACGTCATCCGACTGCGGCGCCGCATAAAGTGAGTGACGCGGCTGACGTACGATGCGGCTGACTGTTATTTGTTCCGCCCCAGCTTCTCTTATTTTTCTTTTGTTTTGTGCGCCCGAGCTTTACAGTCTGGGGAGACGCAGGCTATAAGTTTGAAAAAAAAAAAAACTTAGCAAACATATCTGAGGAACAGGGCAGCGCGTCACTACAGTCACGTGACTTCACGCTCGAGCCGGAAGAGACGACAATGCTGAATAAAGTCGTAATTTTGCTATTTTTGAACCAAACTGTATTTTCGATGCATCAACACAATCTTACTGACCCACTGATGTCACATGGACTACTTTGATGATGTTTTTATTAACTTTCTGGACATGGAAACCATACATAGATTTTCAATGAAGGGGAAAGCTCTCGGACTAAATCTAACGATAAAACATCTTAAACTGTGTTCCGAAGATGAACGGAGGTCTTCCGAGTTTATAACGACATAAGGGTGAGTCATTAATTACATTATTTTCATTTTTGGACGAACTATCCTTATTTAGTAGTCACGCTGTTCCCTTTGGGGGCGGAGGCGAAAACACAAGCTTATACAGTATGTAAATATACACACAGACAATGACGCCCCCCGCTGCACGCTAGAATCTCCGGAAAAACAAGCCTATTTTAACCGCAAAATGTACGCTTTTAAATATACAAAAACTGCTATCTCAAACATGGAGAGGCTTCTTCGTGATCTCAACTAACAGATTCTGCAATAAAACGAAAATCACAAATTTCGAAAAAAAAACTTTGTTTCTCATTTTCTCGAAACTTGTGCTGCCGACTTGAGTCCCTGGTTTCCATGACGGGTCACATATTGCATTTATTCCACTGTATGTGGTTATGGGAGCACTTCAAATGTTTTTTGGCAGAAATTGTACACCATAAGCGTATTAGTCCTCCCATCAGTTGGAGTAAAATAACTTTTGCATTTATTATGATAGAGAAAAAATTCCTTTTTCCTCTGTAAGCTGGCAATTGCTGGAATCAAACAAAACTGTCTGGAGGTTTCGTTACCACTCAGGGCCAGAGTTATACACTTTTAAATACAGACTTTAGAAAAAAAAACATCAAAAAGCGCCTATTTATTTTTGTGCTTATTAGAGAACTGACAACACATACAACCATGTTTAGCACTTTTAACAGTGTTTTATGTAATTTCAAAGGGTTTCCTGTAAAATGATACCAAACTTTTGTATGTGCACCTCTGCATGTGGGTATGGGAAGCTTTTGAAATTGGGTAGGCCAAATCCAGGCAAAAATCCCCAAAATAGCCTCAGAGTGTAAGAAGTTAACTAAGGTGTGGGAACCCTTCTCAAACTGGGGTCTGTGGCAGTTTCATGACATTTTATAAAATACAGTAATTTATCATAAATTCGGTGTAATATAAATCTAGCGAAATTTTGTGAGGTTTATTCTTAAAACAATAAGAAACATAAACACTGGGAATCACAAACACTAGACACGAGCAATTTAATACCTGATCCGCTTCACTGTTTGTTCCAGCATGCTGTGCTTACTGTAGGAAATATTAAAAGTTGTGCTGTAAATCACATTAAGTTATTTTTAGAGGCAATACTTTCATGGAGCTGAAGTGTAATACGCAGTCTCCCGTGCCGTTGCATCGCGCTGCTGGAAAAAGCAGTAGACGGAGGTGTGTGCGCCCATCCACCTGAGGCGTCTGAGTGTTAGGCTGGGGCGGAGGCGTGGGACATCATATCACAGGCCCTATCACTGACTTAACATGCGGGGTCGAGAATGAAAAGTATAGCATCTCATCTCTGCTAGCATGTGGCCTGTTTCCGCACCACTGCGTTCAGAGCCGCACAGGTGATGCTGAGATATGGAGATGACAGGGAAAATGGAAATGGGGCACCTGTGTAAATCGTGCAGACAGTAAAACAAAAGGCCGAAGGGGGTGGATCTCAAACAGCGTTGTTCTGTTTTCTTTACAGCTTTTAAGACCAATTCCATATACTTTCTTGTACCGTCTCATAATGTGTAATTACCATACATGTCGCAAGATGCCTATAAAACAACGCGCAACCCTCAAGGCTTAGCGAACGCCTCTCCGTCATTCCTCGCGCTCTCTAGGTATATGTATATCTGTAGGCTGTGGTAATAAGGTAACAGGGTTAGACATTGACAGATGCTTACCTCTAAGAAATGCATAATTAGAGGAGTCCAAGCTTTCCTTTCTCTTTACCAATCCATGTCATCGTAATTGTCTCAGTGTGTCATCCATTTAATTTATAATGTAGGCCTGTATACTTTGTATGTTGTGTACAAAGTGGAAAGTAGAGAGAGGATACTATTTACTTTACAAACATATATTTAAAATACATTACTATACATTATTCATAGAGTCAGTGGAGTCTCCGTCCTTAAGCTTTTACACTTTACGCAACTTATAATGCATTTGTGGTGCTGCGGTTTCTTTGTCCAGGTCTGTAGGTTGCACAGGCAGCGCCTGTTCCCGGAATACACTCCCACCCCAATGCTGGAAATCCCATAGGTCACCACCCCGACCCGCACACAGCAGAGCGCTTACAGACGCTCTCCCTCTCTCGCGCGAAACATCGCTTTCATCTGTAGAGAGTGGGAAATATGTGTGTGGGTGCATGTGTTTTATTCGAATATGCACTTATTTTGTGTATATATACAGTATGCGTGAAACTTTTGAAATATTGTATAATCGTTTTTTCTTTGTTAGGTGAAGAAAAATGCTTTTAGCGCTTTATAAACTTTTTATCCTGATAAGTGCACAAGTCAGTCTTAGTTAATTAAAAAAGGTCCTTTTTTAAACTTGAGAACATTTGAAAATCACCTACCGCGTCATGTGTCAGCAAGCTGAAACACAAAAAGTTAAAAGTGCACTGCCAAAATGTTTCTTAATCAGTGTTTTTGTACTGTTTTTCAGTAAAATTGATTTTATTTTACATTCTATAAATGCATTTTCTATAAAAAAATCCTAAAATATTAGGAAGGAAAGAAAATATTCTTTGGTGTGGTGAGCCTCTGTTTCTAAGAATTTATTTAAAGTTTTGATTCACATGCACCGCAGGCAGCGTTTTTTAACACCAAGTCTAGCCAAGAAGATCTTTATATGCATTTAAAGAAAAACTCATGATATATCTTCAGAAAACATGCACAGCCGTGCTCTTCTAAGCAGATGGAGCACTTACATACTTGAATATTTTTTATTGCTTGTTTATGCAACAGTAATGAGCCCAGAAACAGCACTTATAAAGACCGACAACTGCAGCGAGTCCAAGAGAAGGTCTGCGATGGATAAAATCTTTATAAAATAGCAGCGTTTAAATGTGGCCTGCACTTAGACTGGAAAAGATGAATGTGGCATATATCAGTGGAGACTGCCGAGGGGTCACAGAGAGTTCTCTGCTGCATGTCTCCCTTTAGCCTGTAGATGGTGCTAAAGCACTGCCAAAAGACTGTCGGAGTGTGCGGATGAGAACAGGTATTTGTCAAGAGAAGTTTGACGACAATTAAACAAAGTAATTTATTTCACCACATTACACAGAGCAAACAGACTCCAAAAAGTTTCCAGCACAGGCTAAATGAGAATTACCCAACCAGGCATAAACCGGCCAAATTTACTGTGCTCCTGTAGTTTCAGCAAAGATGAAAGGTATCTAAGGGTGAGAGGGAATAGAGATTATTTACACATGAAAGCTGATTTGGAGCTTTGCTGTCATTAGGGTGTTTTAAGTATTTAAGGCGAATTAATATTTTAACATTTGAGCTTGCTCCGTCCGTTAGTAGTCTCAGCTAGAAAGGAACGCAATGCGCATGCGTGTTTGTGCGTTTGAATTTTTTTTCCCCCTTTTTGACACTGCCAGGTAGCAAGCAGTTTCAACATCATTTGACAGCCTGTGAAATGCTGATTGCTTCACATCACAGACTGTAAAGATGGCATCTGATGAATGTTTGATGTTGTGCAGCTGTAAACACTGCTGGCAGCTGTGACGGAGCGCTCTCTCATTCTCTCTCTTCCTGTCTCTGTCTAGCTGAATGGCCAACGCCACATGATAGCAGGACAGGGTCTACACAGGTTCATGGGTCCTGGGGGAATGCTTTAAAGTGCCTTGCACAAGCTACTCTATTAACTGCTTTACCGGTACGGTCAGAATCAAAGTGATTATAAGCATCTTCACGACCTGATACAGTTTTGTGTTTAACTTGTGGGTAACACTTTACAAAAAGGATGCATTTGTTAACATTAGTAAATGCATTAGCTAACATGAAATAACAATGAACAATATTCTGCAGCATTTATTTATCTTAGTTCATGTTATTTTTAGCATTTACTAATATATTATTGAAATTAAAAGTTTTAACTGTTAACATTACTGTATTTAATGCACCATCAACTAATATAAATAACTATAGTGGCATTAAAGAGATAGTTAACCCAAAAATTAAAATTCTGTCATAATTTTCTCATCCTCATGTTGTTTTAAACCTGTATGAATTTTTTTTTTTCATGAACACAAAAAAAGTAATTTTGATAAATGATGGTAAGCACACAGCTGATTGTAACCATTGACTTTAGTAGGAAACAAATACTATTAAATTCAATGGTACCGTAAACTGTGTGCCTACTATTATTTATCAAAATATCTTCTTCATCATTTATATAATACTTCCATACTATTTGTTTTCCTACTATAAAAAGTCAAAAGTTATAATCAGCTGTGTGCTTACCATTATTTATCAAAATATCTTATTTTGTGTTCATCAGAAAAAAGAAATTCATACAGGTTTAGTACAACAATGTTGACAGAATTAAAATTTTTGGGTGATCTAGCCCTTTAACTACCATTAACAAAATTAATAAATGCTGAAAACTATATTGATTGTTGTTAGTTCATAGTAGCGAAGGTATTTACTAATGTTAACAAATACAACCTTACTGTAAATTGTTACCAACTTGTGTGATGTTTTCTGGAAAACAGAGCTGTATGTCGTTTTTTAATGTAATTTATTAAAATATCCACCCCAATTCTTAAGATTTTTCTAGCATCGGAGTGATTCAAAGTTCAAGTCATACCTTTGTTTTTTAGCGAAACCGTAGTGAATGCAGCTCCAGCTGTTTCTATATTCAATGTGTCAAAGGCAAATTTATTTAAATATTTAAAATAAAAATTTGCGCAGATGGAAGAGAAGAATATCACTGCCCCTAAATCTACCTCGGACAGATTGACAACTCGCTTATAAAGCAGATTGCTGCAGTATAGGCCAGTCATGTGGTTGAAATTGAAAACAAGACTTTATTGTTATTAAAGCCATTTTGTAAGATTTGTTTAAAAAAAGTTAATGACGCCTACCTCAATGTCTCCTTTCCTTATTTGGTGCAAATGTTCATGTATGCAAATATGAATGATTATGTAATCATTCATAAATCATAAGTAGTTGAATTGATTGACATGCAAAGTTTGTATGTTTTATCTTTGTCTGAGTTTCATTTTGCCTCACCTTTGTTTCACATCACTTCGAAGTTTTGCTGGACAGCTACACTGAAGTAAATGTGTGCATATAAGTGTGTGTTGGTCCCACTGCGTGTCTTGCAGGCTTTAAGAATCTGTCAGGGAGTTTGTGCTATGAATATGACAGGAGGGCAAACCATTGATAGTGATATATGTGCATGGGCTCTTCCTGAAACTCTTGAGGAAGGGATTAATAATTAAAGTGCTGGATTTGAGCGTCCGCTAACAGTGCAGTGATGGCTAGAGATTTGACAGTGTCAGTGTTGTTATTGAGATGTGTATGCTCCGTGTCATCGTACCACTCCTGGGGCTCAATGCTGAGTCTGCCGTGACCCCGCACACCCCCCTCTTATCATTCAAACTGACAGCTTCTCAACTCACTCCTTCACTTAAATTGTCTGTTAACCACTTATAGTTTTTTTTTTACATAAACATTTATGCTTTTTTAGATCACACCATGTAAATGCTTTATCTATTTGCATTTTGCATTGCTTTCCATTTAAGTAGTTTTAATATGCTACCTCCATTCCCTTACATGCTTATTACAGACTCCAAATAAATGCGCTCTGACTGCAACCCTGATGAACGTGTCTGTATGCGTTTGCATGTCTGTGCAGTTGTAATGACCAGCACTAACACGCTCGTGGCCTCAGCCCGGTCTGCTGCATGTGACGTATGCACGCGTATGCGTGTTTGAGCGTCTGTGAGTCGAGCTGACATTCGGGCTGCTTCTTGCCTCGGGGGAGCAGGCTCGCATGGCAGATCTGTCACCCAGGAGGTCATTGAATGTTAACGCTCCCAACATGGATTAAACACTGGTGGCCAGTGCGGTGGGGTGGGGTCGGTATGCCAGTCGCTGACAGGCACCACAGGGCTCTGTACGCTGCCCTCGACTCTGCCGGTGACAGAGAGACTTTATCTTTCCCTCTCGCTTTCTTTCTTTCTTACCCTGTGGGTGCGCAGTCCACTCTACTGTACCACCCCACTGATAAGGACACAAACACCGAATCAAAACACATATTATTCAATCCAATTTTATTTATATAGCGCTTTTCACAATTGTTTAATTATTCCAAAGCAGCTTTACATTAATAAAAACAAGAGAAAAAAAAAAGAAAAATTAGAGGACAACAAAAGTAGCAAGTATTACTAGTGAGTAGGGATGCATAACGATAATCGCGATTAATCTATAGCAGAATAAAAGTTTTTGTTTACATCATAAATGTGTATGAACTGTGTATAATAACTTTGTATAGATAAATGCACACACATGCATGTATATATTTACAAAAATGTTTATATTTGTATATACATTTGTATATTAATGTATAATTAATATTATCTATAAATACTTAATATGTAATTTTTTTTTTTTTAGTTATACATGCATGTGTGCATATTTATATATACATAATTATTATACACAGTTCACACACATATATGATGTAAACAAAAACTTTGATTCTGCTATAGATCAATTGCGAATAATCGTTATGCATCCCTAAATGTAACGTCTAGAAGTAGTTCTAAGCTAATATCTTAAGGGTTGAAAAAACTCCTACGAAAAAAACCCTGTGGGAAATTTTTTTTTAGGTAGACATACCCATAGAGAGCCAGACATAGCTGATCCTATAGAAAATATACAATATATTAAATACTATATTATAAAAATTTTGGGGAATTAATTTTTTTTTTAAATAAATTAAAAGTCAAAGGCAAATTAAAAGTTGTCGCTGGACAGACTCCGAGGATCCAGTAACAAAAATACTATATATTAAAAACTATCACCCTTTATTTCACTTTGAAATAAAACCAGAGAAATACAGAAAAGTGTGGCAATGCTGTAAGATCCTCGTCTATTCACATTAAAGTTGCTTGGTTTCTTCAGCTCTTTCAAGCACGCACATACAGTACACACATTAAGCCTGCAGCCAGTAGTCAGCCTTGTTAGCTTTGAACAGATACGTTCGTGTAATCTGGCATCCATCCACAGCCCTTCGTCTGACCCTCATAAGGCAGACTGGCACTGCCGAGGTTGTTTGCTCCTCTCCGAGTGCTGCGGAAGATAAATGCGTGAGAGGGATGCGAGAGTCAAAAATCCCCTCTTGGTTTAGTTAGTGCTCACTTGTTTTAAGAGCGTATGTACACATAATAGATTTCCTACTGTCAAAATGCACAGATCTGCGTGCCATCAAAAGTAAACAAGTTAAAGTGGTTCTTAAAATATTGAAGTTAATATTGCATTATATCGTCCTATCAAAATTGCTCTAGTCAAATTTTATGAGATCTGTCTAATTGTTTGGTTTGGCTTTACTATACATAAAAGATGAACCTCTTGTATCTGTTTGACTTCTCACTGTCTTAAATTAGTCCATATCCTTCTATGTCCAATAATCTCACAAATTTTACCATCGTCCCAATGCAGCACTTTAAACTTCAACATGCTTCCTGCTCAGCTCGTCTTTCTCCTCATGTTTTACACACTGAATGAATTTATTGTGCTCTTATAAAAATGCTTTTAGCTAAACTAATCCCCCTCTATTAGCTGGTTATTTTAGCCAGTCAGTGTGTAAAGTAGCTGATATACAGTGAGGTCCGAAATACTAAGCTAGAGAAATCTGAGATTTAAAATCTAATTAAAGTCTGGAAATAATGTTTTACGATTTTAAGAGATTTAAATCATAGAAAAATGCTGATGTTAATTTAAAGAAAGTTTTAGATAATTCACCATTTGAATAATAGTGAATTGATTAAAAATAAAATTATTATTTATGTTATAAACATTTTTATTTATTTGTAAAAATAAATAATTTTTTTCCTGTTCAGCTTTTTCCTTTTTTATTATGCAAAAATACTATTTGTAATGAAATACTGTATATTCACATTAGAAAATATGCAAAATACAAGCATTTTTTTTTCTTTTAGAATACATTTATACGGTATTTTTGAACCCTGTGGTTTTATGGTACGCTGTATGAACATTATGCTCTGATTTTAAATTTAGATGGATGGAGGTTATTGTACTCCCACAGTATTGCTCCGATGTAAACACGCAGTAGCTGTGGAGTGTTTTTTTCAACCCTCAACACCACTTGTGTCTAGTCTATCAGTAAGTTGTCTGGATTGGTAGCCTCACTCCACCCCTTTGCCGTTTAATCAATTTGCCGGATCGTATAAACTCTTAGCGAGGGTGTCTTTGTCCTTTTGTTCCCGCCGTGGGTCTCCTCTCCCCCTCCCAGGAGAGCGTGGGTGGCGTTCTGCTGCCAGCCTGGCTTCAGCTCCAGGACTTGTTTTATTCACACTTTTAATCGGTGAGTGCTTTATTATTAGGTATAGGAATTCCTCTGACCAGGGGATCATCTCGAGAAGCTTCAGAAATGCATTTAGTGAAATCATATTAGAAGCATGGTAAAACAAATCTGCCAGGCGGTTCTTAACCCTGCTGCTGGAGTCGCCCTGCTCCTGGCCAGGCTGGACTTCTGCTGATCCCTATTAAGTGTTTTTATCTTTCATATTTTTCAACTGCTATGATGTTTTGTTAAAGGGCCCAATTTCTTTTGCTATGTTAATGATGTGTTTAGACTGTGCTGTGTGCTCTCCAAATTTTTTAAGGATAAATATTTCATGTACGGTAGTCTTTACTGTACGTCTAATGCCTAATATTTACCTATTTAACTCTTGTTTAAAAAGCATATCGCATCGCAGGACAACACCAACCCAAATAAAAAGTAGCAAAGAAGATCCATTTAATGTTATTACGCTCATATGTACGTCTCACTGTACATTAGTGGGTCCCTGTTTGCTCTTAATGCACTTGGCAAGCAGTAAAACATCACCGCCCTCCCCCAGATTCTGAAATGAAGACCATCGTATGGCTGGAGTTCTTTTCCGCTATAAATTAACTTTAAAGTCTGGCAGATTTTATGTTGTCCTCCCTCAGCATTAATCAATAATTTTTGCTAATAAAACATAAACAACTTTGCTCTTTCTTGTTTTCTCAAACGCAGCGCTTCTGCTAAACAGAGCTGGCATATTCTCTGCATATTATCCAAAGACACCGTCTTTGCGTTTAAAGGAAGAATTCAGAATGGCTTTCCCAGATGGTAGCCGTTACATTTTTATTAGCACTGGGGAAAAACGCATCTAAACGCAGCATGCTTAGACACACATGTATACTCAATTCTGGAAACGAAATAAAGAAATGTCTGGCAGATTTTGTTTATCTGGTCATTTATGATGCTACATTTAGACAAAGGGTATTATATTTCCACATGCTTTTATCTTGTCCACCATGCCTGTGAGCAGTTGAGCGGAAATTTACATTAGCGGACGATTATGAATACCTGTGACAGACTCCCAGGCTGTAAATGAATGGTCTTTTACTGTTGACTCGCAAGGGAAGACAGGGACCAGGCAATTAGACTTTAGTAGTTAATGTAGAAGCTTCTGCAGGCAGGGCAAGCGGGTTCAACGTTCCTGCTGTGTGATGCCGGTATTTTCCAGCTCTCTTTCTCACTCGCCCTCCACTTCTTTCGGAAGGTATCATTTATGACAGCTCACCTGTTGGTGAGCCCGTAAAGTTCATGTCTGGGTGAGTGTGGAGGAAGGTAGTCGCCCCATCAGCGTGAGATCTTAGAAGTGGAAGTGACTACAGTATGATTTCTTTCACACCCGAACCGAATGTTTATCATATATTCTTCACAGGCTCTGGCTAGCTTATAATAGCTTGAGTTTAAATGTTTAGCACAGATTGATATAGTAGTTAAAGCCATGTCCTTGAATAGTATAACTACAGTACATTTGTAATGAAATATTTAAGAAGAGCCTGATGTATACACTATTGTTATGCCTGGGGGAAGGGGGTTGTTGTCCAAGTGCAATGCGCATTATGCACGATTTATATTTTGCTGGTGGCTAGCATGGGAGTAGCAGTAGGTAGACTGCCTCCAGTGCAGGATCTCTGACCATTGGCTGCTCTGACAGGAGCATACTGGTACTGTACTGAAGCTAAAGTAAAGCCTGCAGGCCCGGTCTAACGTAAGCCTGTCACAGGCATAAGTCAAACATATTGTCTCTAACAAGCCTCAAGCTTGCCACGTAAATGCAAGGGTGCTGTTCTGTATGGGGGTGCGATTATTCTTTTTTTTTAAGATCTTAGAGACATTTCAAGAAATGCATTTATTTACATTCATGTTGCACATATACTGTACAACGTGGCATCTTTTTAATGTGGAAGTGTCCTAATAAAATGCAATTATTATTTAATTGGTTGGCAAATGATAGATAATGTACAAAATACATCAGTGACTGACTGATGTATCAGCTAGACCGATATTTGATTTGTGGCCATTTTGTGATGACTACAGTTATTGCGGCTGGCTCACTGATTGTGTCAGAATTAATCTATCAACAGCTTTATCAAAGGACATGGATATGTTGTGTATTGTAAGTAGATGGACGGCAAAGCCACTGTTAAACATCCAGGGTTTTTATGACAATATCCAGTAAAAAAAGCACAAAATTACATCTGAAATATACATATATAGATTGCAGTAGATGAAAAATTGAAAAAATTATGTAAAACTTAGGCATTAAAGGGACATTGCAAGCTCCCCTAGAGTTAAACATTTGATTCTTACTGTTTTGAAATCCACTCAGCTGATCTCCAGGTCTGGCGCTAGCACTTTTAGCATAGCTTAGCACAATCCATTAAATCTGATTAGACCATTAGCATCGTGCTAAAAAATAAGCAATAAAAAATAAGTTTCGATATTTTTCTTATTTCCTATTTTCGGGCAGTGCGTAATATCACTACGCCTGTTACAGGAACAAAGTCCTTGATTATTACGCCAGAATAAGATTATAGTTCTTAGCCACATCTGCCTAGAAAATCACAACTTTAAGTTTTCTGTCGGTCCAAGGTTTGGTTTTTTTAAGCGCGATGCTAATGGTCTAATCAGATTGAATGGATTATGCTAAGCTATGCTAAAAGTGCTAGCGCCAGACCCGGAGATCAGCTGACTGGATTCCAAAACGGTAAGAATCAAACGTTTAACTGGAAAATTAGTATATTTAAAAAAAGTGGAATGTCCCTTTAATGTGACATCAACATATGTCCAGTGTTGTAGACCCGAGGAGATCAGATGCAAAGGCCACTAAACTTCATTTCTGTCAAAAATGAGATTATGATAACCGAATGCACTTGACTCAAATTATACCTTCATCGAATACTTTCGCTTTAAATCCGCTTAATCTTTGTCTCAGCCATTTAAAAACTGCTTCGTTGGCAGAAAAAAAACAAGAAAACATTCCAGACGCACATAGAGGGTTTTGCACATGACCTCTTCATTTGTTTATTGGGCATTCCAAATGTTAAACTCTCCCAAAACACATCATTTTACAAACAAAAAGATTGAGAATGATGATATTGCTCTTTGAGGTAAAAAATAAAAACCAAGATATTGTTTTCCTTTGTGATTTAATAATTCATGCATCACAGAATTATTTACTGTGCTGGAAGCAGTGCATTGATCAAATTTGTTGACATAAATACATACCCGCAAAATGGACTACTCAGATGCAGATGTTATATTACAGATTTGTTGAATCATAATGTGCAAAGTGCATTTTTATAATTATGTTTTCTCTGAATGTCTCGTTTTACGGTCATCCCTTAGCGTATCGCCTGATTATTTCTCAGAGACGGCAAGTAGCCGCTAGTCGGGTTTAAATTTAACCATCCAATTAGTGGCGTGCTGCGCTGTGCTGCAGGTGTTTTACCATAAGAAATACCTATTTCTCTTACGAAATTCTGAAGGATTATTCATCTTATTTCTACCAGGGGTCTTGGGTATTCACGGTCTCTCTGCGTCGAATAAAAGCCAGGAAAACGCTACTGACGCCCCTCCAGCGGCCATATGTGCTTGCTATCGGTCAGGCAGTCAGGAAGCATTTGAAATGCAGTACATCAGAGCAAATGTGGGAGCCCCGCTCCTGTCACACACTCTGTTCTATCACATCCAAATTACACACCACCAGCACAGTGTTAATCCATGCAAATGGTTTTTCGAAATAATGAAATTTCTGCCATTCCTATACCAAACGAACAGATGCTGGCACAATCTCCCTTCTATTGCTGGCGAGATACGGAGATACAGCTTTGCACGTCGCGAGGAGGTTAAGAGTCCCCGTGTCGAGTCTGAGTTGTTTTTTTTCCTATGTAAACTCTTGGAAATGCATGTTAGAGGAAATGCGTGTGTGGGCAGCACCGCCAACTGTGCTGTTTGCGATTCTCATACCGTGTTTGATAACCCCTCTCTGTCTCTCTTAGATATTTGTGGTGACAGTGTGGCTTTGGGAGCTGTTCATGTTGCCTCTCTTCCTCTTCCTGCTCATTGGCTGGAACTACTTTCACATCACACCAGGCATGGCCAGCTACAGTCAGGACTTGGTGAGTGCTGTGATCTCGCCCACTCGGCTGCACTGAAAACAGTCCCTCATAACTCAGTCAGTGCTTGTGACTCAGATGCTTTGGAATTGACAGGAATCACTTAAAAAAACCTTCACACATTCTTTTGTACACAGCGTATATGTAGTTTAACTTGTAAAGCATTGCTTTAGCAGCGCAAATGGTTGAGGGTTCGATTCCAAGGAACACAGCTTGAAAGCACTTTAAGTCACTTTGGATAAGAGCATCTGCCAAATGCATGCTGTAAATGTAATGTAATGTAAAGGGACTGGACGCAATAAGCAGTGTACATCAATCACACTTCTTCTTATATGGTTACTTACCAGTTCGATAAATGCACATAAAATATTGTTTTAAGATGAATTTATCATTATGTAAAATGTTTGGCTTTGTAGAAAATAGTTGCATGGGACAATTAGCATTAGCAAATTACAGTTAGCGGGACAATAGACCGAATTATTGTACTGAAGAAAACCGAAATTGAGCCATCAAAATGAGTTATTCCAGAGCGCTGTACAGAAATTAAGTACAAGACGTTTTTTAATTGAATCTTATTTGAAATGCATGATAATTAGATCCATGATTCTTATAAATCCAACGATTTTAAAGTGCAAGTTTTCTATCACTCTTTGCAGTGAGATTTATCAAAGCAGTCACAATCTGAACAACCTCCATCTTCGCAGGGTTCTCTAAACCACCAGTCTATACCCAGAATGCATCAGCTCTTTGTGTACCACTATCACGGTGTTCTCTCCTCGAGCGTTTAAGCACCTTACACTAACCCTTCGGCCTAGCAGAAACAGAGCATAGCTCCACACCACGGGGGCATTCAAAACCCAAAAAGGTTCAGGGTTGATTGATAGGAAAAGATTTAGGCCCCCAACATCCGAGATTAAATGTTTGCCTTTCGGTTTCAGGTACGTGTGTGATTGTGTGCATGTGTTTATGTCGTGAAGAAATGAGATTGCTTGGTTGTGACATCGCTCGTGCGAGTAAGGCCCCTCTCATTCACCTCCTTCTTTTGTGCGAGGTCACCCGAGAGGCAGTTGCTATGGCAACAGGGCCTCTCCCAATGGGGGTGTACATACAAGCGAAGGTTTCATTACAAGGTGTTTGTTAAAAAAATGCACCATTGCCCACGTGTGTCACAATCTTAGTCCCTCTAACTCTCATTCTTCTCTTTTATTCGCAGGAGAGCATGGCTGTGGTGGAGGACGAAGACGACGACGAAAAGGTATTTGTTTGATTCCGTGCGTGGTTTTTGATTAACCACTGAGCTGTCCTCGGGGGTGCTGCTTTAACCGGACTGTACACTGTACCTTTAAATACCGCATTTAACTCAGGCATGCAACGTAAATGTTTAAAATGGGGACAAGACGATTCAGCAAGCACATTTTCCCTCTAGTACTCTCACATCAGTCCTCTGGGAATTCTCTCTCATACGACAAATGGATTTGGTTGCTTTGCTGTGGTCCTTTGAAACGCAGAAATAAGCACAGAAAGGCATCATTAATTGAAGTTTGTCTTCCACTGGGGAATAGAGGCACTGGAAGGATTTTGCAGCAGGCATGGCTAAATAGAGAGGCTGGACTGTAGTTGAAGTCCCCCGGTTAATTTTTTATGTTTAAGACGAGTCATTAGACTAATTACAAATTCACAACAAATCTGCTTAGATCCAATTATTCCTAAAATATTCAATCATTAAGAAAAACAGTATAAAAATCCTTAGTGTTATAAGAATGCATCAGCCTTGTTTTATTTATCATAGGTGTCGGTTTGTGTGGATGATTCCCAGACGGCAATCACAATTGTCAAAATCTGAATGCTGAGTATTGAATTAATTTATAATGAGGTAGGGCATGCTCATAATCACTTTAGTATAAGCCGTCTGGTCCGGTAAAGAACGGGTTAACAGGAAGATAATGTGTTATTGCTTTTTGACTTGGATATGCGGAAGTGCAGAACACGAAGCCTCTGAGCGCTGACCCCTGCGCTGTACGGCTAGGGCCTAGGATTCATATCCATAATGTGCTCAATATATTCCGCTATGATGACCGCAGGCTAACGTCATCTGTTGAGAGAAACCCCTCTGTTAAAAACAGACCCCTCTTCCAAATCATGTCCAAGCCAAGCAGATAATTCACAGATGAAACACATGATGTGTGTGTGCAAGCACATTAGCTTACGCCCAGCAGCTAAAACTCGTTGTAATATATCTTGAAGAAAGAAATACATTAAAAAGCACATACATTACATATAAGAATATATGGGTTGAATGTCAGAGTTTGATGTCGTAAAAAATTTTTTATGACTTTTATTTAAAATGTTTTCTATTAGAATCTTTTTTTAAATTTAATTCGTAAACATCGCAATCCTCATGTCAATGTTTTTCATTCATTATTTATTTTTATTAATATTATTTTGATTATCAGACTGAATTTTCCTCCGACATTACGGTTCATGTTTTTACATGCTTTTACAGCTTGTGTAAATGAAATATCTCCTTTCATTTATTTAATTACCCAGATGTCGGTGTTTATTTTAAGTTGTCAGCTCTAATTTAAGGTGGCTTGTTTCAAAGTCTCGTTAGGTTTTTTTTACTTTTACTTTAGAGTTCGGTGTCATGCAGGCAGATCAAACAGTGTAGCTTTACGTTTCCTATCCAAGTCATCACGGCTAATGTTTTCGGGTTGAAGAGCGACCGGTGTTAAATTTGATAACTTCAAAGGCTGTGTTTTTTCCCAGTCTTTGGTTAACATGAGGATAAAGGCCGTCCCCTCTTGGAAGGTTACGATTACCGCCTGCTTTCGCTGTGTTTTCCCCTGGAGGAAAAAAATATGTAAACCAGCAGCTGAATGGCATGGATTAGATGGAGTGAAGCTAAAGAAAGCTGATAGGAGAGGCTGCGATACTGCAGAAATAATACACAACAGATCTGATCTTTGAACACAAATCTGTCCTGAGGGAAAAGAGAGAAATTTACAAATCACACATCCCTTTGGCTTTCGGTATCAATTGTGTCGAGCGACAGATCTGGTTTTATCGTATCAGGGTATAAAAAGTAAATAAAAAAGAAAAACTTGGATCTGTGTCCCATATGATAGAGAGGCCCTGTTCTTTTGGCACAGGGTCACCCAACGCTCTTTGGTCTGGAGAGAAGGGGGCACACTTTGGGTAAACCTAACCCCCACCTGAAGTCTCCTTAACTTTTTCCTCACTTATTCTAACACAAGGTATTGATGTCATAATCACTGTGCTTTCGAAACCTATGACGCATCTATTTGGGAGCGTTGAGTGTTTTGTGCTTGTTTGCACAGCATTTATCAGTTATAAGAAACCCATTTGCAGCACATTTGTGGAGCGATGCCAATAACGCAGGTGTTTTATTTAGACACATTCCTCTAGTTATTCCATCGTGGAATCAGCAAGTCACGAATATTTACAGCAGCTTTGAATGATTATTCAAATCTGATGCCATTTAGTCCTTTAAAAGAATGTTAAATGAACCCTGCATTTCGATTGTGCCGAGCATCCCCTTTTGTTTACCTTTGTGCAATCTGTTCCATAATAAGCCAACATACTGTAAGTTATTTGACAATTTCATCCGAATTGAGAATACGATCTGACGCAGGTTTTCTAATCAGTAGACGTGTGGACGTCTGCTAAAATCCCCTTCCACCTTTTGCACACAGGCAAAAAGATGAATGACTTCAAGGAGATGAATAAAGGCATCCTTTGGTTCCCATACGAATACTGATCAGCAGAATAAACTGTGAACAGTTTTTGGATGCACCGAGCAAAGATTTTTACGCTGATATCAAACACAGCTGATATGCTGAAATAATAAATCTTCTTCTGCACTTCATCCTCCATTGACATTTTAAACACAAGCAAAGGTTTTAACTGAATCATAGCAGAAGGCATGGTGGTTTTCGCTTGATTGATATCCCGGTCTCTGTGTTAGGACATGCTGTGTGCTGCTGCAGTAGACAGGGTGTGTTGAGTGGAGGCATGGCTGATTTCCTATGGTTTCCTGTGTCTGGGGCTGAATGGAGAGTGACAGCGGGGAGTCTGGGCTGAGCTTTCCCAGGGGCCGACTCACAAGGGACAGTCGCTTACACAAACATATACGCTGCTTTATCACGTATTCCTCTTATTCTCACCACCCCCATATTGGTTTGCTCTATTTCCGTCATTATTCCTGCCATTATTTCCTCCTTTTGATGTGAGAGCTCTCTCTCTCTCTTTCTCTCTCTCCCCGTCTTCTTTTCCAAAAGTATACTCATGGGCTCTTATTCTGGAGGAATCTCTGATGTGATCATGTTGCTTTGGACGTTAGATTACCCTAGCAATCTTCTTTAAGTAAAATGGAATAGAATTTCCCTTTATTTTTTCATCGAAAGTCCATTTAGCCCATGTCTCTGAATTACGCTGCAACCCAATACTGTGTGATGCATCAAATACAAGAAGGCAATGGGATTTCCCATCTCTCTTACAAGAAGTAAAAACATTGCTGTGTATAACAAGATTACATTTAGACAATGCAAGCTTTCTCCCATGAGCTCAGATATAGAAAACGCTAAATCCAATGATATCAACCCTGCACTCAATCTCGCCATAAGGTGGGCAACTCTTCGCTTTCATATGCCAAAAACTGGCACTCGAAAAAGCTTGCACCCCAGGAAACGTGCCAAGACTTGCCCAGCAGAGACTTGAGGATTAGACGACCTCACATGTCGGCGCATTGCGCCGTCTGTATTTTCGAACTCCAGAGTCCCTTTCTCTTCGTGCTTTTTGATTGCCATTTTTACATCTTCATCCCTCTCCGCTTAAACTTTGATTGTGATGCACCTTTATTGTTTTCGTCCGACGAACGCTGAAATACTTGCGGGTTCTGTGACAGCCGGCGGAGAGGCAGACACATTCTGCTTATCTTCCGAGGAGATGTTACTAGAGCTCATTACAGGCCATTGACTAGATGAAATACTGGTGATGGCACTCTGAAATAAACTGCTTTTCCTTTGTGGGCTTCTAGCAGCTGACTTCCCTCATCAGTGACTGTCTTTTTTCTTCCCCCCTTAGGAATCAGAGAAAAGAGGACTGATGGAAAAAATTCACATGGTTCAAGAAATTGTGCTAACAGTTCAAAACACTTTAGATGAAGTGGCCTGCATTGGTGAAAGAGTAAAAAAGTAAGAAACATTTTTATACCTCTTCTTGAGTACAAATGGAGTTGTTCTTATACATTTACACATCGGTTGCAGAAGAGGTTTAACATAATAATAATAGTAGCTAACACTGAGCATTCCTTTGGCTCCTTAAGGATAAGTTCACTGAGAAACTTTTACTGTATGTGATTTTTAATCAAAGCAGAATTTAAAAGACTGATGGTCATGCAAAGGGTATATGAATAAAAAAATGTGAGTTTTGTTTTAATGGGCTATGCTGCATGTATATATTTCTATTCGGATAGCTTTATTTGAGCAGCACTAAATAAAAAATGCTATTTTTATTATCTCTTTTTTTTCCAAAATGTATATAAACATTTAAATAGTGTACATGATGAAGAACTGTACAGTATATTATGGAGGACTTTATATATACACTGCAAAAAAATTGTTGCTGACTTAAATTGTTTTGTTTAATCAATTCAGATTCATCTGAGTTATTTCATTACTATTATTTATCTACAGATAAGTTGTTATAACTTATAAAAAAAGTTAAAACATGTCAACTAAGTTGTAGAAACTCATCTCTTGTCAAGATAAGTAATAGGAGGGGAGAGCAGGGGTCAAAGAACCATTGAACCAGGTGAAATTTTGAACAAATGTAAAATGACTTCAGTATAATTTCACTTTGAACATAAGTAGCGCATTGTTAACATTGTTAAAAGTAACACAACAGAACAAAAAAGATTTTTGTGTTACACTTGTTTTTTTAATAAACCTGACTATGGCCTAAGCAAACATATTTTTGCAAAAAATACAAAATTTAATTTTCATTTAAAAGTTAATTTTATCAAATGTTCTAAAAGCAACCTGACAGTACAAACTTGAATTGTTGAGAAAAAAATTTTTTTTCAACAGAATGAACAATATGAAAATTAAATTAAATTAGCATAATATAAATTCTTAACATAATGCAACAGTATTAGCAGCGGGACAAAAGTAACAAGTGTTACTTTCGTCTCGACAGGAACTCCTGACATTTAGACCCGATTTACTTTTATTTTGAAAAACTCTCAGAAGGCAAACTTCAGGATGTGTTACAGCACTAAATAACCTGTAGATTGACCTGTGAACACATGAAACGAGAAAAACAACACGTTTTAAGAAAAAAAAAAAAACACTTTAGGAATTTACTTTTCATAGTCGAAAACAGCTTTCCAAACCTTCACGCACGAAACAATGACAAAATATTTGTCAGCTCTGTCAAGGGTTGCGTGCTAAAGATGCTGTCATAGCCTGGAATGCAAAAGCAGTTAGGGTTCCTTTTGTCCCATGTTACTTTCACCCCGGTTCTCTCTTAAAGGCGCAAAAGAGGATGTTTTCCGCCGACTGAGAATCCAAAGACCGTTACTGACTTTTTTAAATAAGCGCATGCGTAAGAACAGCCTCCCTCCTTCACAGCTCATTTCTAGGGAACGCCTTCCAAAACTGGTGCACGAGTATTTGAACACGAGTGTTTGTTTACCACTGGCATATGCTGTGTCGCGTGACTCGCGTCAGTGGATTCATTATGTGAAATTATATGATAATAAACACATAAGACGTAAAGTTAGATCATTCGACGCTACTCCCATTTCAACTAGCATGTAGCAGACTGGTCACTGCCTTACAACTACAGTACACAAACAACGTCGATATACCTGAATAACAGAACAACAATAATTATTCCACAAAGAAAGAATATTTTTGTGAACTGCGCGTCTGTCTTGACACCTCTCTGTTCCTTCATTGCTCTCCAGTGTTGAAATGTTTCTCCAATAACGACTCTGGTTACATTACGTTCTTCTGACAATTTTCTCCTATTCCCAGCGGCTTAAAAAGTCTTTCTTTTACGTCCTCCTTCGGGTTTCTTCTCTTCCGTGGTGCAAATTCGAGGAGGAAAGCAGGAGCGACAATGAAAACAAACCGAAACTAAAGACGGAGTTCATGCGTTATGCGCATGCGTCACTCGTGTAAAGTTACTGGAGCGTGCACGTCTCTCACAAGGAACGTAATGGCAGTGATTGACAAGCCAGAGGGCCAATCGCTCATGCGATGATTACGTCAACGAATGGCTGATGTTTTTAAGGCCCTACCTTATGCACAAATGACATATATTAAATGTATTACTTTCAGTGCACCTAATAAATACTCTTTTATCATTTAGTAAAGACAGTTTCAAGTAATATTGCAAAAATGTATTAACCAAACATCCTCTTTTCCACCTTTAAGTTGAAATGACTTGTAAATCTGAGTTATTTAAACAAAAATATTTAAGGCAGCAAAGATTTTTTTTTAAAGTGTATCTATTCACATATATAATGTGTAAACATTAACTGAAATTGTGTCTCTTTAACAGCACATTCAACTGGTCTGTACGGTTCTTGTCTTTCCTGGCCTGCCTGGTTCTGTTTCTGGCCACTGTTGCTTTGTACTTCATCCCGCTGCGGTACCTAGTTTTACTCTGGGGTAAGTGTGTTACCATGTGTAGTCTTATCACCCGATCACGCTTGATACTTCAGTGCCACTGTTAGGCTGTCTCCACTTTCCTTTCAGTGGAAATCATGCAGAGGCATTTCAGAAACAAGCACATTTTACAGTCAGATTTGTAAGCGTGAACCTCCTTTACTGACGCATGACAAAAGCTATTTAAAAAGTGATCCATTTTCACAACTCAACCTGTGACAGCTGATCAGAATCATGAACACGATCTGCCATCGGGCGCAGACTTGTACTCACTGACGTTTTGTGAACGCTTGAAATTTAATGTACAGTACAGCAAGAAAAACAGTGAGCGAGCGACAGCAGTTTTCTACAATGTTAATGTCCACAAGGTCAATTAGAGGTTAATGTTTCAGACATATTAAGATAAATTTTAAAGCGTACACAACAGAAAACGGTGGCAGTTTAATTGAACAGTTTATATTCTTATAAGCATTTCAATTTAATGACTTAATGAATTTAATGATTTAATCATGTAGTGAATAATGAAAAATAAATTATTGAATGAATTGAACATTGCGGTTTGTTTTAAAATTAATTTTAAAACGTTCCCCATCAAGCTTTTGTGTGCGAAATACTTCATGCAAATATTATAAAAATAATGTTAAAGGTTTTGCACAATAGCCATAGTTTTTTATATTGTTTGCATTGTTTTTGTCTAAATCTACAAAATGACACTGTTATTAGTAATGGAAATATTTAATTTAGCCAAAAGCAAGGGTTGTCAAACATACGGCCCACAGGCCGAACACGGCCCACAAAAGTGTCCAATCCAGCCCGCATGATGATATACAGTATTATTAAATATTAAATACATATTTGAAAAACCCTTTAAGGCAGGATGTGACAGTCGGGACTGGCAAGTGTCTAGTTTATTTTCAATAGCAGAGATACGGAAAGCATCAAAACATGGACTGCTTACAGACAGACCAAAGAGGACCAGGTTGCATACCCAAAAATTTGTGCCGTTTCTACGAGCATCGCTCTCTGCGGCAGGCACCGATAAAAGCAGCAGCTTTTAAATCAGTTTCTGCCTTAACAGGCCGCATTGGCAACACGCGACGAACAGCAGTGGGCTCTAGTTCAGAAACGCTTTTTATTAAATGCCGTGGCTGGTCTGGCTTTACAAACATAGCATTTTCTTTGCTAAATGGCTGTTCTCATTACAAATATATTACAAAGAAAAGTGAAAGATTTATGAATGATTTTGGCATAATTTGGCAATACAGAGAGGGTAGGTATAAGGCAGTGGCGGCCGGTGACTTCTTTATTCGAGGGCGCTCGATGTGAAGTTCGTCACAACATGTATGTAGCCCGTCATGTGTTGTTTGTATTTTCAAAATATGTGTGCTGCGCATCAAGATATCCTAGTGCATCAAGTGTCTTGTAAAAATAAGTGCCTGCTGCAGACGCGTCTAAAGGGTTAATGATAAAAGAGATGCTCGCGTTGCCAGATACTCGCATAATGTCATGCATAATCAGAGTTTACTGTTAAGGAAGTTTCTTCAACGTATTTTGTGAACGTGAGTGTCTCTTTTATCATAAATGGTTTTGACACGTGTGCAGCAGGCACTTATTTTGACAAAACACGTGATGCACATGGTTCACATGAAGCAACAAACACACATTTTGAAAACACAAGCAACACACATGACACTTTGAACACTTTTTTTGAATTTGCGCCCCTCGGATGAGCAGTGACGAGCTGCCACTGGTATAGGGTATAATTCTGTTACGGTTCCATGTAGAGGAAGTTAAATTAAGGCTTTTCAACCCAAGACTGGTGCATTTTTTTATTGTACAGTACGGGTATGTTAATATTTCTGAGAACTTATCCGAACACAAAGGTTTAAAAAAAATTATCCAGCCCTCATATGGTAATCCGACCCCATAAAATAAGTTTGACACCCCTGAGCTAAAGTATCTAATAAATAAACCCATAAGCTGCTGTCAATATTGTTTCAGTTTAACAAAGTTCTGTGTGGACCTGCTTATCACAGGTGATTGGGAAACTTGGAAAAATTTGTTATTTCCTGGTTTTGGAAAGGTCACAAGTATCACAATAACATTGACCATTTAGCTCCTACTGTATGTTTACATGCAATTAAAATGTTAAACAAATAAGACAAATGTTGGTTGGGTCAAGGTTGTCAGTGAGATACCTGCAGGTGCGGTGGATACGTTTATTAATGCATGTTTGTTTTCACAGGTGTTAACAAATTTACCAAGAAGCTACGCAACCCATATGCCATTGACAATAATGAAATACTGGATTTTCTCAAGAGGGTCCCTTCTGATGTTCAAAAGGTAAGGGTCCAGTTTTACATTCAGAGAAGGAGGGAGGGAGGAAAAGAGACAGGGAAGCAATTCCCTGAAGATGTTTGCATTATTTGCTCTAACAGAATTCCCAAGTGTTACCCAGGATATTTCCTCTGGCTGTGTTTGATTATTAATGGACTCGCGCCTTTAAAGACGGCCCCCGACCCAATTATTTCCCAGCATGTCTTGATAGAGTCACTCGGCTGCCTGAATGGGGTCTGCTCTGATCTGTCCTCGGTCGTATCGCTGCAGCCTTGTCGCTGATTATCAGTTTTGTCGGCCTGTGATAAAAGAAGGATGCTGTTGAGGGTTCAGAGATTGGCTATGGGGTCGGTGTCTGCACACTGACAGTGCGGCGGCCCGTCACATCAGGTTGGAGGACTCGAATAATGAAGTGTTGAGCCAACGCCGTCCTGCTGGGCGCCATATGTGATGAAACATTATCCATGGCTGATATGTCATTCAGGGTTACATCACAAGCCTGTGGATGTACAGCCCAACGCTGAGAGAGGTCTGTCAGACCCTGAAGTCGGGATGTGCTGTCGTGAAGGATTTTGAGCAGGATGCTGCCCTCCATCAACAATGCTATTAAACTCTAATCAATACTTAGGAGAAGACCGGATAGCCCGAGCCATTGAATCTCTCGGGACGAACCTCTGCAACTTTACATTAACATATGTCTGTGTGCTTGGATGATGCCAGCATGACACACTGGTTTTGGCATGTGGAGCGGCAAGTTGGCAAAACAAGATGGAAACCGTCGCTGAGTTTTTAAGCCTTTTGAAGTTTGTTTTCGTGGTTGAATGAACTGCCTGCTGTTCATTTAAATGGAACGCACCGAAAATATGAGTTCAGAACTGTCGTTCACAAAACAAAATGTCAAAATATGCCACATTCAAAAAGCAAAACACCAGAAATACGGCGTGCTGAATGTTTTATGTCATTAACCATACCAAGGTATTCCGGTCCACTGCGGAGCCAAATCTGTTTCTCATGTCCGAACCTTTATGCTAAAAACGGGCAGAAGCGAATAAACAACACCTTACAGAAAGCTCAAACTGACTCCTGTCTGACGGCTATGAAAATGACTTGGCAATTAGTGCCAGTGCGGTTCTTCAGACACAAACCCTCAAAACTGGACTTCATACGGCGGCCCTCTGTCCTAAAATAACCAGCATCTGTCAGTTCTGAGGACAGTTTCATGTTCTGAAGCAGTTCGGCTCTCTTTGTTCCTGTGCGCTCCATCTCCCATTCTCATAATCAGGGCCTGGTAATTAGTTTGCAGTCTCTACTATACAGATATACAGTACTACACACCTCCAAGTTATTGTTTTGGAGAGAGAAAGAAACAAACAAGTAACGGATTTGGACCCATACTGTATTTAATTGTTCATGCTATTCTGACTCATTTTGACTGAATTACGGTCTGGTAGAACAGAAGAGAAGCCGTGTGTATGGGTACATTTTCGGATCAGGGTCAGGTGAGCCTAACACCAACCTATATTTTATTGATAAGAGTGACAACAGTAGCTTTAAAAGGGCACATATCATGAAAATCTGACTTTTTACTTGTTTAAGTGCTATAATTGGGTTCCCAGTGTATCAACCTACAAAATGTGAAAATAAACAACCCAGTAAATTAGTTTTGGTAAATCATTCTTTGCAAGCATATGATAAAATAAATAATTGAAATTTGGCTCCCCTTGTGATGTCAGAAAGGGATCTTATTATAATAACACCTTAATCCAACCATGGCACTGCCATTTAGTGCGACAATTGAGTTTCATTTTCAACAAACCATCATCATGGCGATCAATGTTTGGGTGATTCTCACGAAATCCAGATTTAGAAGATGTTCAGCATCAGAATTTTTAAAAAGCCCTTGAAGCAAATTTTTTTGCACATATGAGATTAAGGTCTGAACTTACTATAACCATTATTTTTAGAGGATTTAAAAAATATTTCCTATAGACGGTTTCATCAATAACAACATAAACAAGCGGCTGTCGCGGTCCGCACGTAACTTCCGGTAAACTCCGCTAATAATAAATATCAACAAAGTACTTTAAACTTAGTTTATTTATATAACAAGCAAAAAAACAACACATAGACTAGGAAACCAAAACATTTGTTATTTTCGACGAGGCATTTGTTCAAGAGATCAGTTTAGCAACTAGTCAAAACGAAACCGGAAGTAAGGTTCGGATCCAGATGTGTATCACGTGCGTCAGATGAAACCGTCTATAGAATTATTAAAATTTTTTAGATTATCATTATCAAAAATTATCATTACCGCAACATGATATTACATTAAATATATGCATTTACAAACTGATAATGAGAACTAAAAAGTTGTCTAGGTACTTTGCCAAACAAAATTTTAACTTTAACTGGAGAGAAAAAATAAGAACTGCTTACCTGCTAGCCATCTTGAGTGTTACAGTCAATTATGTCCCTTCCAACTATTTTTTATTTTTTTAAATGTTAGTTCCTTGAGGGCTTAAACAAGGATTGAAAATTGTTGCGGAGGATGAGAAAATTGGTCTTGGACACATTTATATTCCTTATTATTGTCTCTACATTTACCAATGATCACCAAATACCACATGTTTCTTTACTGTAAATGTTTATAGTATAACATGCACTGATTTTACATCTTTTACTTATTTTACATCTTTAAAAATTTAAATGTCCCCTTTAAATATGTTTCATGTTTCAAAGCATTTCTTTGGATGTGTTATTATTCGGTCTCTTATATCTCAGTAAAACTCAGCTTTAGCAGGGGGTGAACTTGGGTCGGAGGTGAAGGTCATCATGAAAGTAAAGTACACAGCGTGTTCAGCGGAGGAACCGTGAGATCATCTGTAACCGCACTGCCCCGCTATGAGCCGTGCAAGCACTTCCTTCTGCCTACAACATGCTATAATTAGTCTTGAACAAACTTTTCCGAGGAAGGACACAACTCGCAAACTCCTCGGCTCGCAAGGACCTAAGACAGCAGAGGCCTGCTCGACCAATCCATGTGAGCCTTTAGCATAGTTTCCTTAGAGTTGGGGGTGGTGTAGTCACCGCTGTGTCGGTAAGGAACCCTTGACTTTTCAAATCTTTCCTCCTTGTGATTAATCCCCTCTGCTCCTGTGTTTAAAAAATGATTCATTACAGCTTCGCCCGCCTGGCTTTCCCCCTGCACCAGCTCTCCTCAGGGGAGCCATTATCGTGAGCAGGGCTCAGCTCCGATTACCTGCCTCTGACCAAAGAGCTGTTTGTTTTTACAGGTGCAGTACAGCGAGCTGAGAGCCGAGCCCGGCAACCAGGGCCCGGTGAAAAAGAAACGTTTGCGCTGAAACCCGACGGACGTGTCGGATGAAAGGAGCGGACGACGTTTCAAGACACGGTCTGTTTAAGTCATAATGCCCTGTGAGAGTGGAACTTGCCCTTGTATGAAGCCATCCGCGTTTCCACAAAGGTGTATTCATTTGACTTTGTGGTTGTGTATGTGTGTGTATATATTTGTGTGTGTGCGTGTATATATCTGTGTGTGTGAGAGAGAGAGAGAGGCCCCTTTTGACAAGGTTTTTGGCCCTCAGTTACTCAAATGGTCACAGTGTCTGAACATATGATGGTAAAGTCGGGCTCCGCCAGACTCCGCATGTGGTCACACTGAAATACCAGCAAACAAATGACTTGTGCCATACTATTCATATATTAATGTCTTTTTAGAGACCACATTCTGGTTCATTTAACAAAAGAAAAAAATAATAGCACCATGATTCCTGTACTTTGTGACTGTCTACAGCTAAATATTCAAATGAGGGTAAAATATGTATATTTTCTGTAATAGTTCTGTATTCAAGCAACCTTTATATCATTTATTATTGTAAATGCATTGTGGATGCCATGATTTTGAACTTCTCCCCAGTCGTCCACTTTTTATATTCACGCAGCAGCTAAAATAAAGACGATAACTAAAAGTTTGACTTCTTGAGTGTGTTTTTCTTCTCTAACATGGCGTTGGTTGTGAAGGATGCCCTCTGTGAGAATACGCGGCCGCATTATCACTCATCCCACGCTTCAGAAGAGGATGTTGGTCACTGTTTAGCTCTGCTGGTGGAGGATACATCAAAGTCTTTGGGTGTCCAGAGCAGTCAGCTAATGCACCGCTTTTGTAGTTCACTGACAATAACAAGGTCCAGATGAGAGAGCTCATCTCACATAAATAGACCGAGTGTGAGTGTGTATATACACTCCATACCCGCACTTAGTGTTTCCCATTTTCATTAAAATCACCTTCAGTGCCTAATGGCTCTCTACTAGACCCATCAGTCTGTAGTGTTAGCACCAGTGATGGGGCTTCAAGTACAGCAAATGGAGATTTCCTGCCTCATCAACTTACTTATTCATATTACAGACATATTCCACGCTCTCCTCTTCGAGTGTCGTTTTTGTAGAAAGCAACATGCCCAAAGTGATGCATCTTGAATGTGGACATTCACAGCATTGATTATTATCCGAATATTAACATTAATTAAATTCATACAGTAGTGAGTGCTTTGTCACTGTAAAACTGTTGCACATAGTTTCTTCTCTCGCGTTCACATACATATTTATCAGACAAAACTCCTGGTAAAGTCTTCACGTTGAATTCTCTCGCTCACCGATTTATATAACTAAAAGAAGACGCTTTGTAAAAAAGTCATCCTGTCTGGATTTTTACCATACAGATGAGCCCTAGACCCTAGCTCAGGGAGTTCGTTCAGACTGACTGGAGCGCTCAGCATCCAAGCCTGGCCCCTCCCTTTCTTTCTATTCACTCCTCTGCAGTTTGGTACTGAAGGAGCATCGGTTGCTGTGGCGTGAAGAGTTTGATTGGCTCTAAGGGACCTGCTGGAGCCTGGGGCTATCTCTTTTGACAGTCTGATAGAGACATCACGGTTCTCTCCCAGGAGCTGCCACCAGGGGTCCGTTTCAAAGCGAGGGGGAGTGGAGGTGACCCTCTGACGCGAGAAATCCCACACACAAACTCCATCCTTTCTGCCCGCACCCTGACTCCACCGGAGGGCCACGGAGAGGGGGAGCAAGGAGGCGTCCCTTAGCTTAGTAAATGAGACCCCATCAGATGTCTGCGTGAGGTGAAACCAATTAAACAATGCTTGGAGGAACGCTCTAGTCATCAGGTTAGCACCAAAACTTGAAAGGAAGCCTCTAAGTGGGTGTGAAGTGTTTATGCTGGAGGAGAACAAAATTTAGGACTTGAAAAAGTCTACATAACCCGAATAAAACGAGAGGCTGGCGATTGTTATATATTTTAAATACAGGCTACAGCATTCATCACTGAGGGCTTGTATTTTTTATTTATACTACTATTGCGAATGGCTTTTTTGAAAAAATTGTATACTTTTATAATTTATTTTGTATTTTAAAATTAATTTTATTAAAAAATGTATACTTTCAGATATTTGAAAAGTACGTCAAAGAAAATTAAATTAGTATTTTTTTTAAAGCATGCAGTGCTGTGTGGGGCAAAGTCTTTATTCTGTGTTTGTTATTGCATTGCATTGCCTTTGAATGCTTACTAAACAGCTATTAAAGCTCACATAACAAAAGTGGTTTCTTTATTTCTGATGTTAATCTGGAGTACCTATAGAGTAGTATTATCCTTTATATCTCCAAAGAGTCTTTAGTTTAATCAGATTCATAAAAGAAAGATTAGCTTTATCCGATTTTTTTCGATAACGTACGGAAAAATGAAGAAGGAGGAGTTACTACCGCGGGAAGAGCGAGTACAAGTCATGCAACACTTTATACAACACTGTTTAACTTCTGATTAACTACATCTTTGTGTCATTTATATAATATGCACGCGCCTATTTCCAACATTACAGAGAAGTGTTACTTACCGCATGCAACTCATGACCCGGTTGGGACTTTTCAATGAAATCCAGCACATCAAACACACACGCAAAGCTCCGCTGCTACCCCGGATAATAAATTATATCCATTGTCCATCCAAAAACACACTTCTTCTTTCGTGCCATTGTTGAGTTTTGAAATTAAACAAAGCTATGTCGCGTGATGTGATGTTTGCAAGTTCTAGCATCTCCCGTTGTTTGACGGGTGGGCGGGGTTTTCAGGGGGAAGTGCCCATAAAAAGAAGTGATACGTATAGAAACCCCTGAAACGTCAGCTGGACCTGTAATCGAAAAAAACTTTCCAAAATTTGTACGAACCCTGGCGAAGTGTATTCGATACAGAAATACTCTGTAACACGCTCAACTGCTTTTTTGACACTTTGCCTACATTAATCAATAAGTCAGAATGCTTGAAATACCATTGAACCACACCTTTAATGTTTATTTAGTACAATTTTGTGTATTAACAAAAGTGTTAGGAGTAACGCTTTACAAGTAACGTGCATTACGTAATAATATTAACTTTCTGAAGCAACGAGTAAAGTAACGCATTACTTTATAAATGTACGCAATATTTGAGTTACTTTTCAGTTTAATTAAGTCGATAAAAAAATTATGTACTGAATTATACTGAACGTTACGCACTCTAAACTTGTACGCCTCAGCGGGAAGAAACAAAGATGGCAGGCCAGAGCTTGACATTTTTGCGATGGAAAATGTAATTTCTGAATGCAGAACTTCTCAGTCATAAAAACACCTGCAAGGCCTGAAAGAGATCAAGTGAGAAAAAGAAAGTAATGCAAAAGTAACATAAGTATAACTTTCCATGAAAAGTAACACAATTAGTTACTTTTTGGGGGAGTAACTTAATATTGTAATGAATTACTTTTTAAATTCACTTTCCCCAAAACTGATTTAAGTTGCATTTTTTTTATTCATTAATAAAAGCTACAGAGCTAACTTTATGTTTATTTGTTACTATAAACTCAACTGTTATTTTCATGACTATAGACTACATGACTGTAGTCATCAAATATGCATGTTAGGACACATCATGTGAACTTTACAGTACTAGGATTATAATTACAATGTTAAGGAAATAACTTTATTAACAGACAACAGAAAAGACAAAACACAATTGTTTAAAAAATGATCAGTTTGCCTCAGTCTCCTGGGATTAAATCTCTATAGATTACTAAACAGGCAATATGGTCTCTGAATAGATTCTTGTATGTTCCACAAGCTCACTAATGAACATTTCATCCATACAGCAGTTAACACTGCTTGCATCATTCTCTCTCTCTCTCTCTTTTTTTGTCCCTCAATAGTTGTTGTTTTGCTCGGCATGGAGCTGATGTCTTCATCAGGCTGTCAGAAAGGAAGTGCCTGCAGCTGTGGCAGGTCCCCCAGAGCCTGTCGCACTCCTTGTTTCCATGGTAGTCCTTCAGGCAGCACCATGGGCAGACTGTGCGCAAGGACCCCTACAACCTGTTTTTTTTTTTTTTTTTTTGGTAAGCAGTCACTGCTTTGATATGCAGCCCCGAAGCGGGCGTCAAACTAAAATGTGCCAAATACTGCGAGTGAGAATGCAGCAGTTCTTCCTTCGCAGGTGTGCCGCATTATCTTTCAGAAGGCGCGCCAGACGAGCCTCATTTGAATACGGATGCCCCCGTTCAGAACCTCATCCACAATTATTGCTGTACACGGATGCTTTCGTTAAAGTGAAATGACCCAACCGCCGCAGATGTGTGTTTCTTATAAGCAAAAGCTTTGCGTTCACGAATAGGTGTCGTGTTATTTCGCTTTCACTATTTTGCAAGCAAGTCAAAATAAAACACAACTGAGATTTGTGGTGTAGCAGAGGGGCTTGGCTTCTCTGTATTGAGAACGTAAAGGTCAGACACGAATCTCTGAAACCAATACCATTCAGGACTTTCCTCAGATCGCAAACTAATGAGATCAAATAACAAGGCTGAATGTTTTTGCTTTGCACGGGTGGTGGTGGGGGGGGCTTTACATCCTTAAACTCCAAAAGATAAATCCCACTCGAAAGTCCTTTGGTACTCAAAGAGTAAAACCACAGCGGACGTCAACAGCGTATGTAGATAAACAAAGACCTGCCAACATGGAGAACAAAGATTACATACAGTAGGGGGAATAATATTAATTGTATTATAAAGTCACGACTGCAATTCAGCCTTAGGGCGCTCGCCGGCATTCGTGCATTTATACAGTGGGCGTATTTACGCTCGATGACACAAAGCCGTAATTTATTGCAATACATCAAGTGTGCGGGGATAGCCTACAACAGCTTAAATTAAGTCACTGGCCTTTAACAGTATCTCTCTTAGGGGCCCGTCCGTATTAATAAATTCAAATGATTTGGCTTTAATATTATTCAGAGCGCATTAGAATGAAGCTAACAGCTGGGGTGGTGGCCACTCTCAGGGGCATCGGCAGGGGCAAGAACCGGAGTCTGAGGGCAGCCGTGTGAGGGAGCGAGCAGCGCGGGGCTAAAGGTCCCTCCATTACAGGTGTGGCCCTGACAGGCTCGGCACCAAGTTCAGAAAAGCCAGACGCAGATGAAAGGATGATGAGTAGAGCCACTGACCGCCTCAGAAACAAAGTCACCCTTTTTTCCCGAGCCCTCAGAGCTGACAACCGGCCACGTCGTTCTTTTCGTTCTCTCTTATCATCCAGCTAAGAAATGTCAAACAATGTTAATAGAAAAAGGCGGCCCTCTCGGTGACACATTATAACAATAATCAAGAAACAATGTTGCTTAATAAACATGGGATATCTGTCTGAATGACTGAATTGCCGCACGTACCCTTGAGGTAGAACCTTGAAAAATGAGAGCCGCAGAGGTGGAAATTGGTGAAACGATAGGAGAGATAGAAAAACAGACACCTTTGTTAGCTATCTGTTGTTGCCTGAATGGTCCGCATTTAGCGTGCGTGCACCCCGTCAGGCAACAATACGCAGAATAATTTAACCGCATATTTCATTTTAATTAACAGTGATATAATGCAATGTGACTCTCGGCCTCTAGAGAGAAGAGCAATATTTGGCTTGATGAATCTACTGGAGCTGTTCGCAGTCTCTCTCCTCACCTCATGGGATTCAGGTATCATTAGAGATAAGCAGAGATCTGCTTTTTGTCTCACGCTACAATGAAAAAAAGTGCAGACACATGGGTGAATGCAGAAGTGTTCAATATTAATAGCCTTTCATCAAGGACACAATTAGGACACCTCTATTTGACACATTCTATAGGACTGTGATGAATATGTATATCTGCTGTTCGGGAATGTGCCGTTGTGCAGAGCGTTATAATGCAGTGCTTCCACAAAAAAGCTATTTTACTGTATTTTTACAGTATGGTTAAAAAGTTACGACATTCTAAAATACACTCATTTACTAATGTACGGCTTGTGGCAACTTGTCCGTGTTGGCTGGCATCTTGCTTATTTGGCTACTGTTCTTGCATCTACCAAGTGACAGATGAGTTTGTGCCAAAACAAAGTAGTTTAATTGGATGCATGGCCTTTGACATCACAAAAGAAAATATATTGGAAGCTTTTACTCCCTTTTAAAAGTGTACGCCTGTTTGTTTTGACGTTACTAAGTGTGTGCTATTATATGATTAGTTTATTATGTGCATTTAGCATTCTTTTCCACTGTTGTCTGTGATCAGAACAGACATTTTTGCATTTCTTTAATTAAGTCAAGTAGATTTCTAAAATCAGGCTACATAATATAAAAAACATTCTGTGAAAATATAACCTTGATATGTTTAATATTGACTGAGTATGGTCATGTCAAAGATTAAAATCAATATGAAATCAATGCTCAAATCTCAGAATTAGATTATGAGCCGTTAGTCTGTATATCACAGGCAGGGGCACATATTAAAAACATTTACCCTCGTTTATAATTATTGTAAGGATTGCTTTCATTTACTGTTGCACCTGTCGTCGCAATAATTGTTGCATTTATCTTTCCGATGTAATATATCTGGGATGTACTGAAATTATCCGACATATCAATTATAATTGGATGCTGAGGAGACAGAGGTCATTGGCCACTGCCACCGATGGCACAGTCCGTCTCCGGGCATGATTTTCTTCCTCTTTCATTAACAAGGCCTGCTAATTACAGCCATATGAACTGTCCTCCACATCTAAAGCGTGCCACGGCGCACATGTTAATTGAACACACCGCTGATGTAAAAAAGCGGATTTAACTTCATTTAAAGCTCCCGACTCAGATTAATTAGACGTGCTATTGCATTGGAACCACTTTGCTCTGTGATCGTAGTTTAAAGAGTCCGGTTGTGGAGATATTGAAATGGTGTTTGTTTTGCTCATAAGCCTGAGATGTCAGCCACCAGGGCCCAATTAGCCAGCAAACTGAAGCCTCTGTTAGTTTCTCCTCTTTAACTTTGACAAGCAGCGGAGGCCCATGTGATTACATTTCCTTACTGCGCTACATCGTTCATGCAATAACTGTAACATGCTATGAAATATAAATTAATTCAAGGATTACAAACATATTTGTCCTTCCGCATGTCTAAAACAGCATTTACTATAAGAGTTTAGCCTGGATTAATTTCTTGTGAATTTAGTTTACTTTTATTTTATTTTGACAGTTGTATTTATAAGAAGGGTACAAATATGTCACCACATGCAACATGTTAAACCAAAATCTTGATTTGAAGTAATTAATACAGTATATTATTAGTAGGGGTGCACCAATATATTGCTCAATTATGCTTCTTAATGAATAGAGGGTATGCAACGACGCCACTTTTCCACGTGACCACGCCGGAGCTCGCCCTGTTGAGTGGCAAAACATTCAACAAAATGGCTGGTTTTCATAGCGGCTGCTACGAAAATGCCAGTAAAACGGACTATTATCAGCTGAAATTAAATTTAGTTGGCCTTAACAGTGACCCTTACAACTTGCCAAACAACCAGTAGCCTATGGACAGTGGCATATGGCCAGACATTGCTTTTCTTGACATATATGTTTGTCTTGCCTAACACTATTATTAAACCATCCCACCTTTGTTTGTAGAACACAAGACTCATCATAATGGATGTTTTTTAATGAAGACTCACTGACTTTGCAATTACACAGAATAAGAGTATTCATTGGTGTATTTTTTAGGATTTTTATCACAAACTTTTACATACCTGATATATACTGCTACTGATTTATTTCTCCTTTGAGTGTTTTTTGTAGTCTGATAAAAGACTGCTTCAATTTTTTGTTGAATCTGTTAGCACAGCCGATCAAACAACTACTTTTCCCATTTTAGACGCATTTTTCACGCTATGCTAATGCTGACGCTCAGACTTTTGCCACTCAGTGGGCGTAACCGCAGTCACTTTCGCTGAAGGTGACGTCACGTGCATACCCTCTATCCACCTGTTTCTTGACGTAAATGTGGGCACCGCCATCTTTGAGCTTTCTGGTTTATGACTTCCGGGGAGCAACTAAAGCTTATGGTAGTCCATTACAAGTGTGTCGTTTTGACTGGCTGTTTAATGTTAATTATGAAATACAAGACGACTGACATAATTTGTGCAGTTAGCGGTAGCTAATACAAACGCAGTAAATCTCTAAAAAACAATTGTCTTAACCACAAGAACTGAACGTTTATGTGATGCACATGCACTCATGATCTGTATTTACAAATCCATCCAGTAAAACCTTTCATAGAAACTACCAGTAAACACTAAATACAATAATTGTTTAAAGACAACTAATATTATGCTGATAAAAATATGCTGATTTAGCTGGTTTATTTATTCTGCTACTATATATTATTACAAAAATGCTATTACATTACAGAATATATACGACATAATCTGCTTAGTTAATGTTTATAATAGTTTGTAGTGTTTGCGCATACTTTTGTTATGTTTTAAATGAAAAAGCAAATACTTTAAAAAGGAAGCAAATAATTTCATAAGCTCATCTCCACCTGCGTAAGAAGCGAGGTAACAATATTTTCATAAAACGAAAACAATACTCAATACATGTAGTAGTTTAATATGTTTAATTATGGTGTGTTCAAATAACTCACAATGTGTTGAATGAAAAAGATACTGCTGACTGTGTCGGACCGCGTGAAGCTTGACGTGTCGCCATAAACAAGTCCATTAAAAATTGCCATTTAAAGAAAAAAACCCACACCAGAGGGACAGTTGTGACATTTTAAACCAGCCCCTTAAAAACTTCCAGAAAGGAAGTACACCACATACTTCCGCGTTCGAGAAACAGGTGGATTACGGTGAAATGCCGATACTCCCTCTTTCTCTCTTCCATCTGTTCAGATGACTTTGAATGTCTTGTTAATTCATCTTGTGTTATATATGTTAACTTTTGATGATTTCTTATATGACATTTCTGAATAAAAAAAAGTTCAAAGGAAAAAAATGCTGATACATCCAAAAGCCAGAGGGCGAAAAAGGATGTGATAATTATAAGATAACGTATTGGGCATACAGCACTAAATCAAAGTTTATATAAAATAGGTAAACATGAAACTGGTAATTGCAATAAATGTGGATATCCAGAAATAGTAAAGCATATATTACTAGAATGTACAGCATACAACAGAGAAAGGATTGAATTATGCTGCGTTCCAGGCAACCGGTAACCCTTAACTCACGAGTTCAAAACCACGACTCACGACTCTGAACTGGGAGTACATCGATCTAGTACGAGTTCACGGGTGGGAAGTCACGGGTTTGACTGCCGTTCCAGTGCACTTTCACCGGTAGAAGGTTGTAAAAACACGAGTTACAGGCTGCCTGGAACGCATAGGGTCGTGAGTCGTGGTTTTGAAGTCGTAACTCACGGGTTTAAAAGCCTGCCTGGAACGCAGCATTAGTTCAGTTGGTAAAGGATAGGGGTGTAAGCGATGGTTCACTTAAAGAAATATTAGGAGAAGGAACAAATTATAAAATACATGAGAAATTATTAATTTTTTAAAGGAAACAGAACTGGTAAAAAAGATATACATTTTAATTTGATTTCTTTTTTTCTATTTCTATTCTCGCCAAATGTATTCAACCAAGTAGTGCTCCATCCTCCAATCCAGTAGGTGGCACACCTTTAGTTGGTTTGCCAAACACCATTTAAACAACAGAAGAAGAAGAAGCCAGAGGGCGCTCTTGTGAAGAAACTCAATATGCGCTGCGGACGAAGAACCATACACGGGTTAATAAATAGAATTTAAATTATCTCATTAAAGGAAGTTAATTATTTTATGTATTATTATTATTTATTAAGTTTGGATAGGTACTCTGGTTCACACTCCAGTTTAGTAGGTGGCAGTAATGCACCTTAACGTTGGATGCCACCCACCATAAAACACAAGAAAGAAGAAGAAGAAGACGACGAAGGAAGAACCACCATACACACGCAGCTCCAAGAAATGGATTTAGGATATATTTATATTGCTGTTCTTCAAACCTTTTCAGGTATTTTCATGATAATAAAGAGTATGTATAATGATTATGTTTAACGAATGTTGCTGTTTCAAATGCATGTTATAAATGACTCAAACAAACTAATTTCAGATCGGTAAGAACTGATCAAAAGCCGAAGTACATGAAATAGGCTGTGCGATTCAGAAAAGATATCAGCATTTATCGGTGCACTCCTTATTATTAGGTTTTAATTTGTGAAACTTCTGTATTAAGGGACAGATAGGATGCATGTGGGGTGCATGATGGCAGTAAGGGGAGGAGCCTGAGTGTCAGACAGACAGGGGAAACAAAGCCATCATCTCCCTGTGCTTGCCCTCGTCCCCCTCTCCTCCACTGCACCAATTACCGCCTCTCCTGCTCAGCTATCAGTATGCAGCAGGGCTCACACGCAGCACCACTCGCCCCGGGCCATTGAATACGTTACCTCTGCTATGGGGTGAGAGGCTCCGGGGCAGCGTGCCCCGTAACCCTGTAGATAATTTCGGATTCCTTCTCCCTGCTGACGAGGGAACGAAGGCGTGGAATAAAGAGAAAACAAATAAAGAGACACTATTGCAATGAAGTAATAAGATCTGTCAAGAGATCTACTGATTTATTGATTCCAATTCTTTCATTTGATTTCTTTCATTTGAGACACTGGCTAACGCTAAACTGGTGCAGGTAGCACCGTCCGTAATACATAATTAACTCTAATCTGTGCACGGTGGAATAGCAAGAGGACGTTGCACAGTCTAGTCTGACGCAGTGATAATGAACCTTGCACTTGAATGAATTGTTTCAGTGTTTGATGCTTTTGAATGTGGAGGACAAAAATGTACGAACTCTCACTAGGAACAGATGCACCTCAGAGAGATCTGCTGAGCAGCCGCAAAGAATTAAAGTTTAAATCCACTGCCACTACAATTTCATTTCATACATAATTTTTAATCTCTTTGGAAAAGCTAAAGACGTCTTAACACAGAGAAGTCAAGGTTAAGGCTGCCTTAAGCAGGCTCTGTGCTGCCTCGAATAGATGATTAAAAAAGAAAATATTTGACTACTATAAACTGGAATGGAGTATTTATGCTTATTAACAACTGCATATTTTAAATGAATTATCTTCATGATTTAATAGATTTCATTAGGTGTAGCTTCTTCAGTAGAAGTAGACCATTGCAAAAATGTGATAAATCTGATCTTGTTTGCTAGTTTTTTTGCATAGCCCCCATATATAAAAGTTTTCCTAACACTTAGTGTCTTCGAATGCAGATATATCTGACTCCTACACGCTGGCCTTCAAACCCCGACCAGGGCTCTTCCCACTCGCCAGCCAACAGATGCGTCCCCACAGAGCTGCTGTTGTCATATTGAAGTAAACTGTGCAGTGAAATTCTGTAAAATTAGGAGAGAAGCAGGAACTTTCCACTTCACTGTTCTGCCTAACTGAGTTATCAACAGGAAAAAGAAGAAGAAAAAAATGCTGGAAGCGATTATCATGAGACAAAGCTCACATTGCACCCAAAACATCTCATAACGGAGCGGCTGACATAAATGCCTTTTTAATATGCCTTTGTTTCTCCCCCAAAAACTGTTGGAATAACCGATTATTGCATTAGTTAATGTAGCGACGAATCAATGATCAAACGTGTCAGTCCGAGCTGGGAAAACAAGGAAGATGGTAGACAGCGAATGTTACAGAGCCGCGGGGAATTATGGGACTAATCGCAAAGCTGTATTCACTGGCCGCTGGAAGATTTTTAGCTGTGGTTTAAAAAGGGCAAACCGAGGACAGTAAATCAACTGGCCAAGAAATCTCACGGCATGATAGTTTCAAATAACTCTCCAACGTTTAATTGATGAGGTAAAGTGAGATGAGGTAATCCACTTTGAATAATTGAAAAGCCAGCATGATATGTTTCATAAAAGTGGCCTGTGTTGGAAAAGCACAGGTTAAAACAAACACAATCACGAGATGTAGCTTCTTTTATTCATATCTCAAAGCGTCCAACATTAACAGTATAACAAAACGTTAAGACGTGCGTGCGCCAGGTGCATACAATGTTGAAATAACTACTGGGCTTGACAGCTAATAAATCAAGCGATAATTTCAGATGATGTTTTATTGTGTTAAAAACAAATTACCATTTCTAATTATTCATGTGCATAATAATTAAGATGTAGAAATCAGACAATAAAAAATATTTTCAATCAAATTAAGCTTTATTTACTTAGCAGATGCTTTTATCCAAAAATACAATCTAACTTGAAAATGAAGTTCAAACATTCAAATGATTTAAAGCACCGCAAAACCTTTGACATTGATCATTTTCCAGGTTGTCTCTCAGTGAGTCATAGAGAAGCGTGATGGTAGGTAGTGTAAACATTGCTGGTCTGTGGTTAGATGTGTATGGGAAGCTCTCTCCAGCAGAGGGGCACCTGCTTCTCAAAGCCCAGGCTCTTAATCACTTTCATCTGTCCCCCCTGCTGCCTCACTAACCTGGTCTTACTTTAGAAAGCAGATCTGTCTTTCTCATCCTCACACACGTCTTTTTTCTTTGTAGCTGCGGTTGTTTTACCTTTCTAATTCGGCCCAGATGTGACGGCCCACTCTGTCGCCCCGTGCTTTCCCCCTCGCCCACCTGCTCGCTGACCTGCGGACCCCACACCCAGGCTCTCATTTGATTTTCCTGAAAGGACCGTTCTGTAGCTCGACGCGCCCCTCTTTTCTTTTCGTCCTGTACTGCCTAGAGGGTCTGCGTTGAGCGTCGCAAGCCTTCGTGGCTTTTGTTACTCCTTCAACATCCCAGTCTGAAGCTCCATGCCTCTGGCCTCTAAATAACCCACCACCCATGTAGATGGCTCTAGACCAAGGATTCATACTGAAAGCACTCTTTGAGCACACACAAAACACGCAGTGTTGTATTTTTTTATGTAGAGTGGTTAAAATGTTATTTTTCAGAAATAGAATTTGTAAAACAATTGTACTCTGAGGTAATTTTTGCCACTTATCACAAAAAAATGTTCATTATAGCAAAGAAAGAACTGGTTTGTAAAATAATCTCTGATTTAATTGGATTGGACCAGTTGGACATCCCCACTCTCTCTCTAGACCAGCACAAGTCTGTGTCTTGTCTCTGTTGGACAGGCTTCAGTAAATAATCTCTCACTGCTAAATGCTCACTGTTAATTGTGTTTCCTTTATTCCCTGATAATTACGACAACACCTCTGTGCCTCAGCTTGAAGGACGCACTCCGCCAGGCCCTAAGCAGGTGCTCTTACTGACTGACAAGAGCTGTCAATCACTGGTAAAGAGCTCTCCACTTTCCTTCAGCTGTATGCCGTGATATTCCCTTTTGTCAGTTTATACCAAACACGAAATGAAAAAGCAGGGGCTTAACCAGGTAGCAAACAGGCCCCAGACTGTCAAAGGGAATTAGAGCGAGCATGTCTGCTGCCCTCCACTCTATCTGTGAGCCTTTCTTTGCACATGATAAGGGATTTTACTTATGGGACCTACAGTGATTAAGTGTCCCTGGGTAATAGAGCCTTGCCTTGCTGCTGCTGCTATTACAATTGACAATGAAATTACCTACATCTTTTCTGTTACAAACCGATTTTGCTTGTGCAAGAAGGCATTGGCGGAACTAAAATGTTATAAATGGGGTGGCCAGGGGATGGCCAAGGCTTCGTTAGGGGGTCCATAGTCCATGAATACAATGTGTTACCCTGTAACATGAATGAATGCCATGATTGCTGAATACTTCAAATTACCCTCCCATTAGATAAATATTCCTAAATGATGTAAACGTAATGTACGGCTGAAATAGCAGCTCAACTCTTGGAGTTTTTGGCAAAAAATAAAGAAAAACATAAATAAATAAATAAATATGGATAAATCGTTGTTGCAAAGTTACAGAAGTTAGTCAGTCAGTAGCAGTGCTTTTCTCTTCTACAGACCGAATGCAATAAAATTTTTATATTCGGTTGAGACAACCGGTTGTTTGGTGCGAATGATACTTACTAAGACAACTATTTTGAGAAGTGTCAATGCGTATTTTCCAAAAAGACACGAACATGAACTAATCTCCGTGCACGCGCGCTATCGTTGGGTATGATGCCGTCGCGTTTTCAAGTTCCAGGCGGCAGTCCAGTCCAAGACAGTAAATCTAATTATCACACAGTAAAAAGATGACTTCAAGAATTAAAAACATGGTGTTGAGTTTTGTTTTAAAAACAAGAAAAAGAGTACAAAAGGACAAAGAAAAAAGAAAGTCCAATCTATAAACGCATACTGAAGGCTTTATTCAGTCAACAGAAAGACTAGTTTATACACTTGTCCGGCCTATGATGAAATCATTATCTGGAATTTGTAACGTATATACAGTAATAATATCTTAATATTAGTTTTTAACAATGTGCTGCTTTGCCGCAAGTCAATATAAACCTTGATTAAAGGGATAGTTCACCCAAAAATGAAAATTCTGTCATCATTTTCTCACTCTCATGTTGTTCTAAACCTGTATGAATGTATTTTTTCTGATGAACACTAGGCAACATTTGAAGTGGATCAAAACCTAAAAAGTTGTCTTAAAACCAATACCCGTTCCTGTCTTAGGAAAACTTTGATGAACGTTTTTGATTCACTTCAAATGTTGACTACTGTAGTATATTTTGATGAATGATGATAAGCACACAACTGATTCTAACCATTGGCTTCCATAGTAGGAAAATACCATCATCTGTGCTTACCATCATTAATCAAAATATCTTCTTCATCATTTATCACAATACTTCCATAATATTTGTTTTCCTACTATAGAAGTCAATAGTTACAATCAACTGTGTGCTTGCCATCATTTATCAAAATATCTTTTGTGTATATCAACAAAAAAAAAATAATCCATAGAGGTTTAGAACAACACAAGGATAAAACAATGATGACAGAATAATTTTTTTTGGGTGAACTATTCCTTTAATGGAAAGTGAACATCAGACTTTTTTCATGTTTAAGCTTCTATCAACCTAGAAAATGTGAAAGATTTCAACCCAGTAACTTAGTTTTGGTAAACCATTCTCTGCAAGCATGTAAAAAAATTATTGAAATCTGTCTCCCTTTGTGATGTCAGAAGGGGATAATAATACCGCCCCTTAATCTGCACGAAAACGGCACATTCTTGCTCGCACCTACAAAGTGGTAATTTTAACATGCTATAATAAATCATCTATATGGTATTTTGTAGGGGTGCACCGAAATTTCGGTCGGCGAAAATTTCGGCCGAAAATTGCATTATCGGTTTCGGGCGAAATTGTGGGCGCTAATGTGTCTCATACTGTAATCCATTAACATAAATTTGGTGAATAAAGCAATGAAAAACAACGTAACGTTTTTATGTGGAGCGACTGTTGCGCTGTTTGGGATTCACCCTCGGTCTCTGTGTGCGCGCGCGTTTAAGTGCCCTCAATAGTGCACATACGAGAGAGACGCTTAAAAAAAAAACAAGCGAACATAAAATCTTTCTGTTATTGACAGGGCACATATAAACAAAATTATCTCCACAGTATCTTAATTATACATTTCTAATAAAAACATTTGTTTTTGTCTTAAGTGTACGTATACAGTCAGAAACCAGTCTGTGTATATTTAATTTATACAATAAAGACAGTGTTATGATTCATTTAATTTGATTTCTGTACCTAATGATAATTTCAGACCTTATTAATGTACAACTTTGTTCTTTTTTATAAATGTTTGCAATTTCTTTATTTGTATTAGGATCCCCCCCATTTTTCCTGATCCGAAAAATAATCTGATCTGTGCCTCAAAAACTGTAATGTGATCCGAACTGTGAGATTTGTGATCGGTCACACACCCCTAGTGAAGTTAGTACAAAGTGATAGCCATAAATGCAATTGTACTAATAATTGGCATAATAATTTCTTTCTGCGTTTCGGTTTTTCGGCCTTGCTTTCCTTTTTTTTTTTTGCGGTTTTCGGTTTCAGCCAAGAATTTTCATTTCGGTGCATCCCTAGTATTTTGAGTTAGAAATTTTCATACGTACACCAAATGGGGACACCAAAGATTTATTTTATATTTTTAAAAAGGCCTGTGAAATGTCCCCTTTAAATTTGGGGTGGCAACCCCGGACACCCATTGGCTCCGCAAATGTTCAAGAAGGATAAGCATTTATTTATGGAGGACATAATATCGTATTTCAATTTTTCTTTTTATTCAAACACACAATTACATGTATATGGAAAAATCAAAATGAAATTTTGTATGAATGTACACGGTTTACTCTTCACCATGCAGGTACAATGTCCATAACTTTCAAGATTTAAAAAATATTGCAAATTATGCAGCATCATACAAGTAAACTGTGCAACTTTTGCTAGGCTTGTGTATTTATCGGAAAGATATGACATTCTTAAACATTTCTCTTTTTTGGTTACAGGAAATAATAAAGCCATGGGTTTGAGGGTGAGTAAAGTGCCAGAATGAAATGTTTTCATTTACCCTACATTGAACTTTTGTCATTTGTTCTGCACACAGAAAGCAAGTGGTGCAATAAACCAAAAAAAAAATGCAGAACACACCACTCACCAATATTTTCAACACAGACCAAATTGCATGACCACAATTAAGAATGCTAATAAAACAATCCAAGCACCGCCTTTGGGGAGGATGGAGGAGACACCCCTATTGTTATTCTTATAGCTGACCTAAGGGGCACTGTCACGCTGTGCTGAAACAGCCAGCCTCTCAGGAGAGCATAATAAACTAACCAAATCAAAGTTGGGCACGCTGGTGTGGCCTGGCACTCCTAACACTGCTCCTTGATCAGTTAGATGAGCCAGGGAGACGGAGAGCCGGCGGCCATTCGTGCAGAAGTGGTTACGTCTGAGCGGAAAAGCAGGTCAGAGAGTCAGGGTCGCTGAGCACCACTGTGCTATAAAGTGTCTTTGACAGTACATGGATCAGAAGAGGAAACTGTGTGAGGTTTAAGCAGGACACAGCATATGAAACACTACAGGATTGTATTTAGGAGTGTACAGTTGCAGAAATAACTTACTGTACAGTAGATCTATCTATCTATCTATCTATATATGGGCCCCATATGTGCCATATCTGTAAATATAAAAATGAGCTTATATTTCCTTTAGCTGTATTAGTCAGCCTAAATATTGAAACAACAACTCCATTACCATTTTTTCTATGTGATCTTTCTTGATATTGATTACCCATTAAATCAACTCTCACGATAAATGCTACCATGCTTCATTTCAGACACCGGCGAGATTCGGGGCTCTCTCTGCAACCTAGCAACCCGTCACACACAGACAGGATCTAGAAAGGCACTTTGGGGGAATTCAATTCACTTGTCCGCAGTGAATATGATTGAATCACTTAGACATCTGAGGTGATTTAATAGTGTTAACATACGTTGCGCCTCAGCACAATGACACAGGGAAAAAGGGGCTCTTAGGATTATTACATTCACTGCAAAATAAGTCACTTTCCCGGGATCGCAAATATCATTTTTCTGGAAGACATTGAGGAACTTCCATATTTTCATGTCATGTTGTAATAAATATCTGACTGAACATATGCTTAAGCATAGCATATGAAGTTAACATAATGCGCTTACACCTGTTACCAAAACTAGTAGAAGAATATTAAATTGCCTGGATTAAACTAAAGTACAATTTTATACAGGCAATATAAGGCTTAAGGTTGAATATTGACTTAATAACAGCAAATATTCCGGATAGTTTGGATATTGAAAAATATTTAGGAAAAGAAAAAGTTCTATAAACAAAAAAGTCATGAAAGTTGACAGCTCTGCACCTGGAGAGCCGGACAGTAGCCACAGGACGTCTGTAAAACAGATCAATGAATAAACAAATGATAGATAAACAGCAGCAGAGATGAGAGGATATGAGGAGCGTAGGTGGCCTGGCCAGGACTTCTCTCACAGTCACTGTACTGACCGTGGGAGGATGAAAATCTGGAAACATACTTTGGCTTTTTTCTATTTTCTCCTCATCTCTCTTTTTATTTTTGCTCTCTTGTTTTATTTCTTTACTGCACTTTCAGGCTTGATTCTTTCCTTAAACGTTTAGTAAGTGAATGATTGTGTTAATAAAACGAGTCGACGAGACACTATATGGATCTTCTAAAACTGCTGTATTATTAGAAAAGTTTGGTAAATATGTTTTTAAATTTTAATTCCCTCTGTTGAAATGTCACATGGATTTTAACCCATAGGTGGCAGTATGCCACCACAAAAGAGCTGCAGGCATTTCTCTGCACCACATGGCAGAAGAAGTATAAAGCTCCTTCACCGATTTAATTAGACAGAAACAGATACTTACATGTTCAGTCTTCAGCTGCCATTTCTCATTATTTTTTCATCGTCTGCTGGGAGGGTAAAAAGGAGCTAATCCTCTTTTTTTTTTTGTAACTTTTATAGCAATCACAACAACAAAGTTTTACTGTAAGTGTTAAAATGTTGCTTCTCACCTTTAAATGATCAAGATGATTACGGTCAAGAGTTGCAAATGATGCAGAAGATTCTATTATGAGAAAAATGTATGTTAATTTTTTATTATTCACATTTTTTTGGGATAGGGTGGTTTACTCAATTTCCCATTGCTTTCTTCTATTCTCTTGGCCAAGCCTAAGGACCGCAGATGAAGTCAGACAAACATACTGTGCAGCAGACACATTTTTGAAAACGGCTACAATTACAGCCCCGTAAAATAATTATCTATTCAATTCTGGCCTGGTTTTAAATAATGCATCATTAGTTTTCCTAGGACATGATACAGTAAAAGCAAATGACTAACAAGAAGAAATATAATACTCTCCCACGTCTCAGCCAGTGAAAGGATTAAGAAAAGGAAAGTAAGGATATCGGCGACTGCATGCAAATGAAAGGGCCTGCTAATGATCCCAGACACATATGTGTGGCTTTTAATGCAAGAAGAGCAAAAAATAGTCCACCTGCCTACATACAAGGCACAGCGGAGAGCAGACAGACTGTTTCCTTTAGTGGGCTGTAGTTTGATAGACAGAGATGACACGCAGACGGGACAGAGATACAGCCTTCCTCTTTCCACATTAATTAAAAAAAGGCTCAATTAACAGCGACGAAACCCGCTGCAGCACAGTGACTAGCTGGCAGTCCAATCAAGACTTGAAATGCAGAGCAGTTGGCATGTCGGCTGTTTCTTTCCTTTTTTATCTGCGCAAACTTAATTGCAATTTTCCAGTGTGGAATGATGTGATGGAAATGACCGAGTAAAATTAGCATCATATGAATAACTATTTACAAGCTATTGACAAAACACTCGCATTTGCTCATTTGTGATTTCGACATTAAAGTGCGTGGAAATACTATGCGGATAGAAAGGGCCTTTTCATTTTGGGGCCATACGTTCTCTCTTCTTTTTTCCACCGTTGCATCCACCTTTATGATGGAAATTCAGCGCAGAGCTGGATATTAGCAACATCAGCGATAGCTTCTGCTGACTCGAGAACATCTCGAGCTGAGGACGATTTTGCCCTTGTAGTCGTGCTGGATAAACACACTCTGGGCACAATAGGGAAAATGCATTTGGAAACTGAGATTGGATGTTGACGTCGGTATGAAAATACCACATATAGATGAAATATTAATTCTGACCTTCAACTTTAGCATTGAAGACATAAAGTAGTGGTTGTAAATAGAAAACTTTTAATTTTCGTGGAGGCCACTTCTAGTAGAAATCATGTGGGTCACTATCTGTGTAGGTTTGGTATTTTAACCCATTAAACTCATTTTAATGAAAATAGCATTTAATAAATAGGACTACTGTACATGTATCTCTCTCACGACTGGAAAACATGCTATTGCAGCATTCACACAGTGAACCTCTGCATAGTGGTGGTCTTAGGATTATGCAGTAATATATTTGCTTGTTTTTAATAATTCATCCAGTTATTATAACAATATTAGCAAAGATTAAACATAAGGGCGTTACTCATTATATTGGGAACACAGTGCACCAAAAGCTCATTTCCTGCGGAGGAAGCCTGACTAACCCTCGCTGACCCCTAGATATTCCTATTACCACGTTCCAATGTCTAAGACAAGCCTTACTGATCATACAGAGCTACGGCACTGAGAAATGCGCATTTCTTCTTTCTTTCGTTCTTTCTTGGAAGCCATAGAAAACATTGCATCACAAGTTATATAATTACTAACTGACGCAATGATTTAACCTTTTGATTCGTGTTTTTGTAAGAATTTCATCCAGACAGATTGGGGGTACCAAAGCATTAGTAAAATCCCTTTAGTGAAGTTTTAAGGAAAAAGTGCTTATCTTCAGGGGGATTTGTATCATCTGTGTCTTGATGAATGTTTGGTGCAGATCATGCTTACAAAGTCGTGTCAAAATGGCAGCTTCACTTTGAAGTATGTAACTCACTTATTTAATCTGTTTTTCTTTGAAAGCCTTTCCCTGGGGAATATTTATATCCACCTGCCAATACAGCTCTGCGATCTGAAATGAAGTATGGAGGTTTATCCATCTGCATAGTCTTTAAATAATACAGTATCTAAGGCGCCATAATGAGCAATCTGAGGAAGCTAGCACACTGAGGTTATGTTATACCTTGACATGCTTCCATAAACCTTAAAAATCCACCATTAGCGACGTCAGCATACACCAAGATCTTCATTGGTGGCAAAAAATTGTTTTGAAACCACCATATTTAGCTAGCATCAGCACTGTCTTTATGCAAATGTTTAATTTTGTATGCTGACAGACGGTGGAAACGGAAGGCACCAAGGGAAACTTGAAAGCAGAAGCAACTATTAGACCTATTTTTCTTGTCTTTTATTCTCGCTCTATCTTGGTCCTCCTGTTGACAGTTGTTGTGGAAGCAAGACGTATTCTAAAAATATACCAAATCATCGGCAGAAATTATAAATAGGAGCCATCATATCTAAGTGAACTATGACAGGAATAAACGCTTTGGTCCAGTCATTTACATACAACTACTGTAGCACTTCTCTAAAGATACCGTCAATGCATCGGTGCGTTGAGATATGAGGCAAAAAAGTCGGCGAGATACCTGAGACACGGCAGCGGAGAGACGATGACACACGAATTAGGCTTCGACTCTAATGGGTTTGTCCGAGCTATTGCAACTAAGCTGAAGCAGAATGCAGTCATTTATTTCAAAATGGTAACATAATGCAATAATGGTAAGAAGCGGTTGTTTTGATTGGGGAAAGGATACCCACTAAAACCGCAGTTACAGCGTGAGAACACAATATTAGCGTCTGTCATCGAAAGGAGCTAACAGGGTTTCGGTTTCAGCTCTTTCCGAAATCAAATTAGTCAGCCAGACATCCAATTAGTGTTTTTGTTTAGTTACATGTCGGTGCTGTTCAGTAGGCTGTTAAGGGGTGTAGGGTGGGCCGTGTGGGGCTCTACCCTTTTAAACAAGCTTTAGGGGTTACGTAAACTTTAAACGCTTACCGCCTAACTGCAAGACCGAATGAGGAAAAGACGACTACGCCGGCTTTAAATGATTCAGAGGCGGTGTAAGTGTTCGCTAAAGCCATCAGCGATAAGGGAACAAAATAGATGCCGTTTGTCGGGAGCTTTGAAGCCACAATTAAGGCGAGTCCCGGGTTTCTTAACAGCTAAATCATATCAGATAGACTATCGACAGCCTCCCGTCAGCGTGCGAGTCCTCTGAGAGCTAGCTATTTACACATTGACTGATTGACTGTTTTTTAATAGACACATAATTGGTGACAAAGACCTTCAAATGGAGTGTCATTTGCCAGAACATTTGCGATAATTCACAGTCGGTCTAATTTTCCATTGGACACAGTCCCAATGACAGGGCGGCAGAAACGGGTTTTATAGTAGTGACATGAGCCCGGTGAAGTGTTAAAGCTGGGAACCCTCTGCAGTTTGGTACAAATGGATTTTTATTTTTAAACCAAACTGTGAACCGTATGGTAACCCCATAATACAAAATCCTGAATGCTAAAGCTCTTTAGCTCTAGTGACCGATGGGTTTCTTTCGCATCACCTTGAGCCGCCACAAAATCATCAGTAGCCACGGCACAAAACAATAACCCCAGAATTATAAAAACACAAACCCTATAAATCGCATTGCAAATAGGCTTGGCTTTTCATAGCAGCTGCTCTGAGGATGTTTTTAACATCTATTAATACTGAATTACTCCAATTACAAGCTTTCTTTACACCCAGGCCCCCTTGCCTGGCCCATGCGAGATGGCATCCACCTCCAGGAGCCAATCACAGCCGGCCCCAACCACCAGCAGCAGATGTAAGCAATTTACTTTTGATTTCTTCATATTCAGTGTGAGACGAGCTCCTGATGACCTGTAACCCTGGAGCCTGCAGGATTCTAACCCTATCAAATTAAAGCTCTCTGCTCACTTATCCCCCAGCTCTCTTCTGCTGCTAAGCAGCCATCTCGCTGCATAGCAACGCCGGGCCGGGCGTGCTGTCTCATACGCCCTACCTCATCAGCTACTATTAGGGAAAATATACAGTGGTCTAATTGGATGAGATTCAGCTAAGGAAGTGCAGTTAAAGGTCACCGAGCCGCCGTGTGTCTTCTGCTCTTCAGAATAATTTTCAGTGTTCTCCGTCTAAGGAAGCCGTTAAACAATAGGGCCAAAGTTGCAATCTCCTCTCATTCTCTCTGTCTTCCCGAGCTTCTGTAGGTGGAACGACGGCAGCCGTGATGAAAGGAGAGACCTGCGAATCATGTAAACAAGATGGCGGGGCCCTGACTGTTGCGCTCGGTGCCGCACGCGCGCTCGACCGCTCCGAGCATCCAGGTGCCCGTGGCGTGGCCTCGACGTTAGCAAATTTCATATGTTTAGTGATGATCCGTAAAGCCGCATCCTTTCTCTAATCAGTCATTCTTTTGTTGCAAATCCTTCATCCATGGTGTTAATTCTCAAGGCTAGGATCTCTCGAGATATTTTCACTCAATTTCTGATTAAGGCAGTAACTCCAGTGGGCATAGATGAGCGCAAAGCTTATACGAGTCTTCAGAAAGAAACTAACCAAATGCATATGAGGTTAATAATGTGTTTATGCTCACAGACTTTTAACTGTGAGAGAATTGTGCCGACAATTTGAAGAGTTCACAGATGAAATCCAATTTAAAAGAAGCTGTGTATATGTGTTCATTATGTCTAAACCTATATCTTTTGTCACATAGTTAGCGAAAGAGCATTTTTCAAATAAGTTTAAATAGCATAGATTAATATTTAAAAGTTAAATTGAATATAACTTAATTTATAATCTTTAATTTGTAATTTTGGACTTACAAGTACTTCCGATTTAATTCAGATTTTACTTTTAATACCATGAACATTTGTGCAGAAATTCAGCATAACAACATGACTGTGAATGTTAGAGTATATTGTTTTTAGCAATTATTTAGAAAATTAATATTAATATTACAGTATCAGGCACTGGCATAAAGGGACACTCCACTTTTTAAAAAAATATGCTCATTTTCCAGCTCCCCTAGAGTTAAACATTGGATTTTTACCATTTTGGAATCCATTCAGCTGTTCTCCGGGTCTGTCGGTACCACTTTTAGCATAGCTTAGCATAATTCATTGAATCTGATTAGACCATTAGCATCACGCTAAAAAATAACCGAAGAGTTTGGATATTTTTCCTATTTAAAACTTGACTCTTCTGTAGTTACATCGTGTACTAAGATCGACGGAAAATTAAAAGTTGTGATTTTCTAAGCAGATATGGCTAGGAACTATACTCTCATTCAGGCACGTGCAGAGGGGGGGGCGGCGGGTGCCCAAGCACCTGCCCCTTTACCCCTGGATGACCAAAGTGCCCTTTTTGACAAGGCATTTTTTTGTAATTAAATGCCCTTTTGTGAAGGCCTGCCCAATCTAACTATTAGTAAAATTAATAAAAAATAATTTAGATGCAAATAAAATTAGTCACATGATGACGTATTGACCTTTCATTGGACAATCTCTTTAGGGACGATCATCACTAGCTAGCTCACAGCGCTAGTAGCAGGCAGCGCCCACACGTGCACGACACGGTGCGCAGTACAGGGAGGATCCCCCTCGAGCCGGCATTGAACCGAAGCGATATGCTTGTTATATTATTATTATTTTACAAGAACAACGTGAGGAGAGCATGCACAGCTTTTTTTTATTGCTGTCTGTGTGTATTAACATCTCTACAACGTTAGATGCAAACAGGGCTCTCAAGTCTCACGCATTCGGCGGGAGACACACGCATTTCAGCCAGTTTACACGCCAGTGACGCCACACCTTGCATTTCTCACGCTGAAAATAAAACATTCTTCCCATATAAAAACAATGGATGAGGCAAAGGCAGGGACGTTCTCTGCCGGGAGTTCATACAGGTAGCTGTCTCGAGTTTTTAGGTGTGCTCAACTTCACGCAGCAATGCAAGAACCGAAACGCATATGACATCAAAGTACCGCGAGAAATATTCGGGAAATCATACGGAGGAGTTTGATTTCAAATCGCTCTCGCGCTGTTCTAATGTCATCCACCTGTCACGCGGAGTTTGTTGGAGGAGCAAGATCCGATGAATACGGTAAAAAAAACTCGTTTAATTTTTGTATCATATTGAATTTACGATTCCTGGACTCGCCTTTGATAAAAGACAACGTGAGCTGATGATGGGTAATATATCCATACTCGTGCTAAATTATTAACTCAGTCAAAAACTCTCCAGCTTTGCAACCAGTTTTAGTTTACCTGAAAATAAAGAAAGTACTAGAGGCTTCATAAAATGAATGAAAGGAGAGATGAATGTCATTATTTTATTGCCGTGTCATCAAGGCATCAAAGTGTGCAAAAACACAACACAAACACGATTCAAAACTATAGGCTACTCTCTTTGTATACAAATTTCGAACAGGATTAGAATAGAATTATATTTTAAATATGACAACAAAAACACAAGACTGTAAACGTAATAATATCTTAATGTCACAATGCAATAATATCATATAATTTCAAAACTGCATATACTGTTGACACACACAAACACAAAATGAAATGCACTGTAAGTCGTTTTGGATAAAAGTGGCTGCCAAATGCATAAATATATAGATATAAAACTCAGTCTATATAGATTTTTCTCTCTCACTCTATTTGCAAGGAAAATAAAGGAAAACGTTAGACTTAAAATCATCTTTCTATTCTGTATTACTTTATTATTTGTTTCAGTTGTGTGCTTGCGTGTCAGCGAGCAAAGTGCCCTTTTTATTTTTTGAGCACCTGCCTCTCCAATTGTCTCTGCACGGCCCTGCTCTCATTCTGGCATAATAATCAAAGACTTTGCTGCTGTAACATGGCTTCAGGAGGTGCAATGGTATTACACAGTGCCCCGAAATTAGTCCCCTGCTATTGAAAGATACTAAGGGGACTATTTTCAGGCATGTTACGGTAGCAAAGTCCTTGATTATTACAGTTTGAGCGTATAGTATAACGGCCTAGGAAATCGCAACTTTTAATTTTCCGTCAGTCTTAGTACACAATGTAACTTCAGAAGAGTCAAGTTTTAAATAGGAAAATTATCAAAACTCTTTGGTTATTTTTGAGCGCGATGCTAATGGTCTAATCAGATTCAATGGATTATGCTAAGCTATGCTAATAGTGGACTATGCACACCCTGAGATTGGCTGAATGGATTCCAAAACGGTAAGAATCAAGTGTTTAACTCTAGGGGAGCTGGAAAATTAACATATTTTCAAAAAAGTGGAGTGTCCCTTTAACCAAAAATCTTTAACCAGACAGGAAACTTCATGAATTTGACTTCTGTTTAATGTACAACTAAGCTTTTAGTTTTTAATGTAGTCTTGCAATCCTCCAGTAGAATATTAATGCTCTGCATACATAGCTTTTACTGTATGTTGTGACATCACAAGAACAAAAGCGAATAGAAATATCTGGAACCAGCTAAATAAAATTTGTGCACCTAACAAACTCTTGGGCTGTGTTTTCAAGCTGTTATCTAAATATATGTGATAATAATTGAGGTTTGGGAAAAATACATGTTTGCCTAGTAAATGCTGCAGTGCATTTTATACCCTTTAAGAGTCTTGCTGTCAGTCAGTTTTCTAGCTGGAAAGACTGAAAGACTCTAAGCCGGCCAGTTGAACACATTGCCACAGAGCGAGCTGGCAGAGTGGGCCGCTCCCACCCTCGTGCCCTCTCTCTCTATCTTTTGTTCCCCAGAGAAAAACTCCTCCATCCCACAACACTTCACTAACCGCTATGTGTTTGCTGTTGAAAAAACCTGATTAAGAAGGCAAAACACACACACCGGTGACCGTGCACACACCTCCGACAGCACACCAACCATAGACTAAGACTATCAATGACTCCCAGCTTCCCCTCATTCGTTCCACACTCCCAGAAGACCCGGTATTGGCCCTCTCAGCTCTGGAGCTGCAAGAGAATGCCGCCATCCATTGATCTGTGTCTGATAAAGCCCTCGGTGTGGTGCACACGCCGCTTCATGTGCTTCATTCCGCTCAGCCGAGTCCATTTCAGGGAGTTGTGCGAGAGCTAATGCGGGCTGGGCCGCGCTAGGCACGGCCTCTGGGATTTGGCCTAAGTGCTGTTTGCTCTAACGCTTTGCTATGAGAGTCTGAGGGGCCATGCAGGAGCACTTTCACACTTCCCCTCAGCCCCCTTTTATTCTTTGAGATGTCAGCACTCAGCCGAGAAAGCAAAATGGAAGACGAATCAGACCACAACACCAACCACAAGCATCAAATGTTTAGGTACCTGTGTCATGTGAAAATCTAAATGTTAGGAGCACTGTCTACTTTTAAAGTCATCTATCCTAGTGTACATCTAAATGTTGGCTGAATAAATTCTAAGTTGATTTAGAAACCGGATTGTGGGGCCAATCACACGAGAAAAATTTCAACCAAAAACATTTTGGCTGTTTGTTTACACAACAACACAGTGTTAGTGTCCTGAAAACACATTCTAAACTTTAGAAAATGGGGTTTGAAGAGTACATTTTTGAAAACTTTTGATAACAATAGTTAGCGTAAATTTTTTAACGCTTCTCCAACAAAGTTTAAAAAACGTTGCCGCTTCATAGTCCAGGTTCACTTCAATCTCATTGTTCACCCAAACAAAACTGCTTCATGTTTCATTGTGTTGTTTGTTTGTAATTATCACTTGTAGAAGAATGTATGTGTGCAGGTGCATAGTGTTTCTTTACAGCAGGGGTCTCCAACCTTTTTGTGAGCAAGTGCTACCACAATGGATAAAGCAATCTGGAGGGCAACTTTTAGATAGTCTACCCAAAACTTTTTGGTTTACTTGTTGTTTTTATTTGATCTTACTTGTTGATATGTTTTAGTATTGTTACATACGTTACATACGTAAACCAAGCCAAGCTAATATAAAATATATGTAATAAATAAATATTACAGTTGAGACTATTAATAGGATGTGCTTTGGCGGGCACCTCACAACCTCTGTGCCCACAGGCACCATGTTGGAGACCCCTGCTTTACAGAGTAGGGGAGCTAGAGCAGGGGCGCAAGTAAAATTTTTCAGAAAAACTCAATTTAAAAGATAATGTTTTAAACAGAGATATATTTTTGCTGTGGTCAATAATGCACAAGTTTGGCCTATCAGTACCAGGTAGAATTTGAACAAATGCAAAAGGACTTCAGTATAATTTCACTTTTAACATAAAAAGCACATTGTTACTTTTGACCCTGTCAGCAGGGACGAAATGAACACACAGGTGGGTCAAAAGTAACACAACAGAACAAGACAGATTTTTTGTAGCACTTGTTTACATGACTATGGCCTTGTTAATATGTAACAAACTTTTTTTTTTCATTTATCTTTGCAAAAAGTAATTAAATTACATTTTACATTTCAGTTTCATCAAATGTTTCAAAAGCAACCTGACAGTACAAACTTTTTTTTTCATTTCGGCTTTTTTTAGGAACAAATGTACATTTATACATGGCACTCAAATTTGTTATACGGTACAAACATAAAAATACAAATTTCAGAAAATAAATTACATAGATAAAAGTAATACAAAAACAAAAGGGGGTCAATCATTTTCTAGAATGTTAAAGTCTTTTATCAGTCCAGTAAATTTACAAGCGACAGTACAAACTTAAATTGTTGAGAATAATTTTTTTCAACAGTAGAAACAATATGAAAATTAAATTAAATTAGCGTAATATAAATTCTTAACATAATGCAACAGCATTAGCAGCGTGACAAAAGTAACAAGTGTTACTTTTGTCCCGACAGGAACTCCTGACATTTAAACCCGAATTACTTTTATTTTGAAAAACTCTGAGATGTCAAACTTCAGAATGTGTTACAGCACTAAATAACCTGTAGATGAATCAGTACTGTAACACATGAAACCAGAAACACAACGTGTTTTTAGAATTACCACTCTAGGAATGTACTTACCATGGTTAAAAACAGCTTTCCGGACCTACACGTGGGAAACGATTCTGGAATAACGCGATATTTGTCAGCTCTGTCAAGAGTTGCATGCCAAAGATGCTCTCATAGTTTGAAATGCAAATGTAGTCAGGCCTTTGTTACATTCGTCCGGCATTACTGTTGCCATGGTTTTCCCCTAAACATTGCCGACTACCAGCCTGGCATGCATACTACAGCGTTTTAGTTGTTTTTGCGAATCCGTCTAACCGTGGTTTGTTTAATACAATTTCGTGTGTATGTGAAAATTGTCAAAAATGCAAATGAGAAACGTTAATTTTTTACTATATTGTTGTTGCGTAAATGTAGCCTAAAACCACTCATTACCTATTCTGCACCACACCGATTTTTGTCTAATGAAATGCCTTCTAGAATGAGAATGTCACTGCCCCATTACCACCTGCAAGTGGCAGGCAAGTAGCAATTCATGGGTCATGCCTGTGGCTTAACTACAGCCTATTAGCATTGTTTATTGTCCCACCAAATGTCCTGTTTTAATACGAAACACAGAAAGAAACATGCTCTTATCACATTTCAAACAGTTTTTAAAAGGTCAAGACGTATCAATACAATATTTATGTATGAACACATTTATGTTAAAATATAACGCAACACATGACAACTTAATATATTCTTATAAAGGTCACCATGTGATCCACTCCCTCTAACCTACATCCAAACCCCTGTGAAGACATGATCTACAGTATGAATGCTGAGCAAACACTCTTGTCTGGCTGATGTGACATGTTCAGTGGTCTCTATTGGCTCTGCTCACGCTGTCTGTCACCTTTCACATCGCAGTGCTTACGGAGGTGACCCTCGCCACATCCCCCGGCTCCATACGTTATCGGCACTAACCCAATCGAACACAGATTTCTGCTGAGGGGGTGGAAGGAGAGGCCAAGCCCCAGAGTGTACAGAGAGCCAACCTGCCACAACCCCTGTGACCTCCCACCACCTGAAGCATGACCCTCATTTACAAGCAGGTCACCTTTGCATCAACTGCATTCGTGCAGGGTCAGCTTAAGATATAAGGATGCCTGACCAAAGGAGAGGTCTTAATTATGAAGAGGCAGGCCTGGCCTGCACATGGGCACTCTGAAAGAGCCAGTGCATGACCTCGATTTAGGTAAAAGACGAAGCAAGCTCATCATGCTTAACTTAAGGTACCCAAGTGTGCATTGTTGCAACTCATTGCAATATTAGCGCGGATTTTCCACTAATGCCATGTGCTCACATGAATGTTGTGAGTGCAAAAATCTAATTGGGCAGCACACACGCTGGATGTTTCTTTATTAGCGCAATTATTTTCTCCCTGTTTGGTAAAAAGATGAGAAACGTCCAGATGCGAATAAAAAATCCACCAACACCGCCAACTGTGAGCCAAGCACCATCAATCTGTTCACATACCCACAACGTATCGTGACTCATGTCAAAATTACTATCAAACTATCAAAACATCACCAATCCAAGACAAATGAAAGTTCTCCTCTACAAAGTACACGATTTTAGCTCTTGCCAACATTCCCCTTTTTTTCCCCGAGCACGGCCACATCACAGACTCTTCAGAACATGGTGCAATGGAAGAGATGAAAGAGGTGCATAGAGGTTCATTGTGACAGTGGACGCTCTCCTGGAATACAGCTGTCCTGAAACAGAGCCCTTATTGCTGAGACGTCTCAATAAAAGTGAATATGAGGTCTTTTTTGTTCTGACCTTCTGGCAACACTAAATGGCCCTAATAGGGGTGACATAATGCACCATTTTATGGTTAATCAAATTCCCACGGACCTCGAGAGCTGCAAATCAGCCCCTACAGTTGGAACTTAACAGATGTTGGCTAGTGTTCATCTGCTTCACATTAAATAGATACTGACTCATTATGCCAAAGAATTTGAATTTTCATTTCCATTGGTATTGCATGCAAAAGATTGAGTCTTAAATGGGAAAATTAAGAAGCATTTGTAGCAGCACTAATAGCGTTTCAATCTGCTCTGCTATAGACCTTGGAGTTATAATAAAGCAATATTTAATTTATGGGAAAATGAGGCGGTGAGCAAAATACTGTATATTCATTTAGTTGGCTATATTGTTGTATACGATGGTGTATACGATTCATTTTATGGGTCATTCTACGGAAATGTCAATTTTTCTGTCCCTAGCCTTTACAGAAATATTACACTTAAAACACCCTTTAGGGTTACATTTATTTATATTTTAAAATGAAACAATATGTTATTTGAACAATTACACCTTCTTGAGTCATCAATGTAGCAATATTTGATTTTTATTAATTAATTAGAATTCTAAGCACCACAGAAGTGCTCGTCCCCACAGTCATGTACCGTACAGAGGGAAAATGCTTTATTTTGAGATCAAAAACGGTGTTGTCTTCCATTTAAAATACAATAATGTGGCCATAACTATCAAATATATGATATAAATTACATTAAAAGACAAAATGCTAAATAAATATTATAAAATATATAATGAAAGTAGTGGTCCCCTGGAGTTGTGTCACTGGTGTTACCATTTAAAAAAGCTCTTATTTTTAAATCAAAATCACACTGATGACATCACTTGACTTCCTTTTTTCAATTTTCTGGAGATCTATTTAGAGACGCCCATATAATTCCACTGTCTCTTTTCAGTTATCAAAAATCTTCTCATTTATCTTATGATTTCATATGAAGCTTTTAGTTTAAGTCACTGGTATGACCTCCCTTATTGTTTGGGAATTGCAAAAAACTAGAATCCAAATGGATTAAACTACTTTATTTAGTGAGTATACAATGATTGACAACACGTGGTTTGATAGTTTGCAGCAGAAATTTTGAAAATGCAGTTTTCATGAAAATTGTCACTGGTGCTACTGTCACTGGTATTACTGTTGTGTCACTGGTGTTACTGTTTTTTGTCTTTCACATTAAATAAAATCTTTCACATGTGACATGATGATACATTTTAATTCATTGAATTCTGCTTCAATTAAGAATTAAGCTTTAGAGCTGAAAAAATAATGTCAAAACACCTTTAATATTGCTAAATAACTAAGGTAACACCAGTGACAAAAAATGGTGTATGCAGTCTTAAAGTACATGCACACAAAAAAAGAAAAAATCATATAAAGCTGTCATTTATGTATACTCATAAAGTCAAAGAGTAATCTAGTAATGTGGTCTAAGTTTAAGTGTTAGAAAAATAAATCAATTTTAAGACATTGCCATACCAAAACTGGACATTTCTGTAGAATGACCCTTATAGCTATTTTTGATTTTACCTTTGTCTATTACTACTGCTAAGGAACTTTTAGGACAAACATCAGATAAAAAGTGGATACATAAATAAAACATAACTGAGATCTCAATAAAGAGAAATCTCAAAGCAATAAAATTCTCCTCTGGGGTTACATGGCTAAAATTATGCATATTTGGCACTGGATAGGGAGATAAATATTTGATTATGTTTGCATTCATTAAACCAATGTTCAATGTTAATTTTCCGAATGAAAGAGACAGAAAAGCTTAAAAAAATCAAGCGCGAAAAGAAGACGAACACTCACACACACACAGTGACAGAGAGTGAGTTTGAATGGAACAGAGAGAGCGAGAGAGAGAGCGAGAGCGAGAGAGGTCACGGCGTCTGTGTGATGATGGCTGACACAGAGGTTCACAGTGCGGTCAGGGTATGCAGTTGAGGCTGGAGCTCAAGGCACAGGCCAGGCTCTGTATGCAGGTGCCCTCTCACTGCCCTGCTCACTTTCATCCCTCTTCCACTCCCACACTGCCCCTGCCCCACCTGCCGTCCGCCAATCGGATTGCGAGGGGGTGGCGGCGCAGCGGGGCTACATCAAAGGCCCGGAGCGGTGAGAGGCTCGGGGCCTGATTCTGGCACACAACAAAGTCGCACACAAGAGCGAGGCAGAGACAGGGACAGTTTTAAAAAAGCAGTCCAAACGCACTCTCTTTCTCAGAGAAGGGCATGGGCAGAACAAAACATTTCATTCTCCTCCCCAAACCAGCATTATGCCAGCCTCGCATCTCACAACCCAGACGAGATTCTTTTCTCTTTTCTCGCTTGCCCCGGTCTTCTCCTTTCAGCGCCTTCAGCCAACGGCCCCCTCGAGTGTGTGAACAAGAGAGATAATTTAATAAAGAAAATCCAATCTTCCAGTTTGGGGAACAAAGTTAGATTTGAATGGGTGCAATATGTTCCCCCTTTTCCCTCGCACCCCCCATCTCGAATTATAATTTCATTTTGAACATATCAAAGAAATGTTAAGGCTCCTTCATCTTTTGAAATACTAACCTGAAACCGCGCCACATTTGCTGGCTTTTCCATCACAATATTCACAATCCTGGAGGGCCCCAGGGCCAGTTTATGTGTTCGTTTATTGAATATAAGCGTAGCTGTGATGAGTCATACATAAATGCATTGCCTTGGCATAATGAAATTCTCACATTATTAACTGTATATTATCATATGATAATATCTGTTGGATCAGATTTCAAGTGCAATATTGAATGCCTTTAGTGATATTAAACATGGGTGTTTGCCTTCTAAAAATAGAAGTCTCTGCCAAACCTAATTAAACAATAAAATCAATAAATGGGGATTTCAGTGCTTAGGGCATCGTACCTTTACAATAGCAGAATACAGAACCTATCGTCATGTAAAAGACTGCCAGTTATTTAAATTACAGACTGACTCATTTGTGATGTTTTTCTCCTCTTCTCCGGAGACCACCTCCTCACCAAACTTTGAATGACTTTCAATGTAAATCATTTCGGAAAACAGAGAACTTGCCGCATATGAAGCACCCTCACAGATGCCTGTCAGCTGCCAAGTCATAAGAAGTGGGCCGCTGAATAAAAGTGTGTCATGTCCTGAATTGATTACGCTGTAAAATCTGAAGCTCGATTATATACGTGATGGGATCCTATGGGAAACTTGGACAAAAGCCTGAAATTGAGTTTGACTAGAGAGTGGAACTCGAAATCAGACGTCACAATTGTCACGACCGGCTGGCTTGAAGCACAGAGAGATGAAACGAAATATCACGTCCTATTACACGACAGAGCCGGAAAGTAAATTACATTGTTGTTGTCACAATTGCTACTCTTAAAGGGATTACCACAAAACTACCACTTTGGTAAGTGAGGAGGTAAAAAGAAGAGAAAAATGCTCATAAGTACTGTTTTCTCCTATGGAGAGCACGTAAAACTCAATAGCGTATAGTACAATGAAGTAGCACTCAATCTACTGAACAGGTGTCATTTATATCTTTCACATACTTGTGTAAAAATGACTTTAACAATGAATAGCTGAAACCAGTGTTTGCTACAGTACATATACAGACAGTTTTTTTTATTTCATCATCACAAGGCCTTTTGACGTGTCCCTACCCCTATTATTATTTTAGACTTGGAATTCATAATGTGTGGGTTAAGAGCACATACAGTACGTAATGTTTTTAAAAAAAACTTTTGCAAGCTTTCATATTTACACAAAGCAGACAGTTTAACCGCATACTGACAATGGACACTCTCCGTTTACGACAATGCGTAAAGCCTCCGCCCGATACACACAAGCTATGTTTCCATCACCATGACTTTATGCGCATTTTAGCATTTATAGAACATAAGAAATGAGTGATGGAAATGCCACATTTCGAATAAAAATCCATTAATTTGCAAAAAAGTTTTACACTCATTTGAGGTAGTTGTGACTCATGCAAAAAATGCATTTGCAGAATAAATTCTGACGTAGTGAATATTAAACCCACGTGACTGATCGTCTAGCTGTTTCTGCTGAAGTTGTCTATATCATATATGGGGCTTTACGTCAGTCACCTGCTAGTGCCTGCATCAAAAATATGCATTTATTTTTCTGTGCACAGCATTTAGTTGGGAAATTACAAGCTGCACTGCTAATAAATTAATAACTTGCCCCATCGTGACTATATGCTGTCCTGTCTCCATTCACCAAGCGTGCCTTGTTTTTTGACTGTTGTCGGTTACCAATACCACCATAATTCGCTTGAACACCTTGGCGGAAACGTACCTACAGTAATTCACTTTTCTTTTCTTTTTTTAGCTACATTTGAATGGAAACCCAGCTATTAAAGTCCAATTTATAGTCATGCGTATAGTCTCTGCGTAGCCTGACGTGCACCTTGCCAAATTGCCCGCAAGTGCTGTTATTGGTCCAAAATAACCCCTCCATCAGGTAAAAAAAGCTGCGTCACGGTATTTCCGTTTGCGACGGTGAGAACAAAGATGGGCCAAGCTAAGGAGTGATTTAACTGAATTTGCAACAAAAATCTCTGTTTATTAACTTCCATTACTGCTGGTCATTTCAAAACATAAAATCTAAATCCCTCAAGTAAAGCTGCTTCATAATGGTGTTCCTGAGTGCCATATAAGGGATAATATAGACAGAGCTGTGTGCATTAATGAAGACTTATTGATAGGCTGTGCTGTTGTAATGATGGTATTGATTAAATGTACACAGCTATTATTTGTATTTCTTCAACAGTTGTAGGTGTGAATATGAAATGAGGAGTGGCCATCTCGACACATGTCAGTCATACAGCACAAGGG